>NC_053028.1:13487508-13737990 GCF_003073215.2 Triticum urartu
CGCATTGCATCCATCTTGATCTTGTGATCATCGACGACATCCGCAACATGCAACTCCAATATCATCTTCTCCTCCTCAATTTTTTTTATTTTTTCCTTCAACAAATTGTTTTCTTCTTCAACTAAATTTAACCTCTCGACAATAGGGTCGGTTGGCATTTCCGATTCACATACATCCTACATAAATAAAATCTATGTCACGTTGGTCGGCATAATTTTCATAAACAATAAATGAACCAATAGTTATAAAGATAATATATATACCACATCCGAATCATAGACAGGACGAGGGCCGACGGGGGCGGATACCAAAACCATCGCACTATATAAGATGCAATAATAAAAGTAAGAAAATAATACAAGTATCTATGTAAACATACAAGTAAGAATATTTTTCCTTTCAGAAAGAAGATAGGAACAAGAGGCTCACCACGGTGGTGCCGGCGATGAGCTCGGCGCGGGTGATCGACGGCGGTGAAGACGGGGACGGGGCGTGACGGACAGCTAAACCTAGACAAATATTATGGAAAATGGAGCTTGGAGGTCGAGCTTGGAGAGGAGAAAGCTTAAGTAGTGTGGCTCGGGCATTCCATCGAACACCTTGTGTGCATAGGAGGTGAGCTAGAGCACCACCAAGCCCTCTCCCCCTCGGCCAGAGAAAAACAGAGCACTGGGGTGCTCTGCTCGCGAGCGAGGGGTATATGTAGGCACCTCATTGGTCCCGGTTGGTGACATGAGCCGGGACTAAAGGGAAGCCTTTGGTCCCGGTTCAAGCCACCAACCGGGATCAATGATGGTGAGCCAAGAGCGAGGCCCATTGGTCCCAGTTCATCCCACCAACCGAGACCAAAAGGTCCAGATGAACCGGGACCAATGGCCCACGTGGCCCGGCCGGTCCCCTGAGCTCACGAACCGGGACCAATGTCCACATTGGTCCCGGTTCTGGACTGAACCGGGACTAATGGGCTGACCCGGTCTGAACCAAAGCCCTATTTTCTACTAGTGTGTGTTGGTGCCCGCGTGCGTGCGGCGCCACCGCTTTGCAAAGCAGCTGTAGGGCTGCAGCGCCCCCTGCCTGGAACGACACGTATGGCTGGTGGCCGAGACGTTAGAGGAGCTCCAGCAGGAGGCGGTGATCCAAAACTACTCCTTCCAGTTCAACACTTACCTATGTAAAGTGGTCCTTTCCCCTGCCCAGCTCCCATCTTGATGCGTCCATGTTTGAGCTAATGTGTACAGCCTGACGGATAGATACTTCGAAGATTGACTTCATTAGTCTGTTTAACTAACAAGTTTCTTCTGGATAAATTCCTTTGACGGCAAGAACTCAATCAGGTTTTTGTTGTGCTTGACATGTATGATAATTTTTTTCGATGGATGTAATGATCCTCTCAATATTTGATTTCCTAATTCTTTGATTCTCTTTGACTTGAAATACTCAGTTTCTAAATGCAGTTTAGTTGGTTTTAGGTGGGTGGATGCATGAATGTATTCTCATTATTGTTTGTTTCATGTTCTATATTATTGTAGGAGTAACAGTGACAACCAGCAGGATGCTCTATGATTCTTGGAAGAGATACATATAAAATAAAGTCTCATGGTTGAAAGTATCTTAACAAGGTACGGGGTAATGATGTTGAATAGATCCTTTAAAAAGCAGTACGGATGTCTCCCTCATGTCATGCATTCATATAGGCGCGTGCTAGGCGCAATCCGCCTGCAGCTAGGTAAACAACATCCGCCTCTCCAGCCGTTAGGATACAGTGGACGCCCTGAAAGAAAGGATTAGGTGCTCCCTTCACATGATGCGCCCACCAACAACACACCAAAATTGGCCCTTTCTTTGGCCGGCCTTGCAGCATAGCCGCCAACAGCGTCGCGTGAACGTCTTGGAGCAGCAGAGTGATCGGCCTTGCAGCGACGCGGCCAGTTTGCAACAACGGGTCCATCAGCCTTGTAGCGTCATGTTTGGTTTGCCACAACGGACGACCGTCTTGTAGTAGCAGAGTGATCGGCCTTGCAGCGACGTGCCCGGCTTATAACAACAGGACGGCCTTGCAGCATCGCATCCATTTATAGCAACGGACGACGCTCTTGTGGTAGTAGAGTGATTGGCCTTGCAACGCTGCATCCAGTTTGCAATAACGGGCTCATTGGCCTTGCAGCACCGCATCCGGTTTGCAACAACATACACCCATCTTTTAGAAATAGAAGGATCAGCCTTGCAGCGTTGCATCTGGTTTGCAACAACGGGCCGATCAGCCTTGCAGCGTCGCGTCTGCTTGCAGCAATGGATGACCGTCTTGTGGCAGTAGAGTAATTGACCTTGCAGCGCCGTCGCAGCACCATCCTATCATGGAAGCATGCCATCGCCGCGGCCGTCGAGCATCGCAGCGCCGTCGCAGCACCATCCTATCGTGGAAGCGTGCCGTCACCGTGGCCATCGAGCGTCGCAGCACCATCCTATCTTGAAAGCATGCCGTTCGCCGTGGCCTTCGAGCGTTGCAGCACCATCCTATCGTGGAAACATGCCGTCGCCGCGGCCGTCGAGCGTCGTAGCACCATCCTATCATGGAAGCATGCCGTCGCCGCGGCCGTCGGGCGTTGCAGCACTGTTGTTTGGTGGAAGCAACCGGACGTTGTCGTGGCTCCAGCGGCCTTGCAATATCAACTCACAGCAATGCTGCATGTCGAAGCAGTTCGGGCGGTCTCACAGCGTCGCTGCCCATCGTGCCAACTCTGTCGGCCTCACAGCAAGCGGCTCACAGCAGCGCCGTCCGTCGTACCAACTCCGGCGACCTCATAGGAGAAGCTCAAAACATCACAAGCCAGGCCTGCAGCAGCGGACACCTGCTCGAAGCACCGCAGCCTCACCAGCATTGTCGGCCGGCCGCTCAGCGACGCGCTAGTGCGAAGGGACGGAGAGGTTTGAGAGTCGCTGGCTGATGGAATGAAAAAATGAGCGAAGGAGGCGGCTGCGTTGGAAATAAGATTAGAAAAAGCAAAGCTGTGGTCTGGCCCACAGAGGCACGTGCCATGTGAGCGACGAGGCGGATGTTTACATCCGGTTGTTTTCAAGCAGTTTCCATTCATATACGGACTCTTCTCTGACACCCATGGAGCCGTACATGGTGAAGAATTAATAAGAATGCAAATATGTTGGTGTTGTCCTCCTGGACATGGGGAAAAAGAAGCTGGCTAATGAGGTAGACCTGAATCTACGTCTACATCTACATCTACACTACTATTAAATGAGCAAATATAAATTCTCTTATCTCCGCACAAAAAACTGTACACGGGATAATCAAAACCCTTGGATCAAATCAATTTAAACACATCCTACTGTTCATATTGCGCCGATAGTCTGCCATCCAAATCAACGTCCTGGATCAAATGTTCTGCCGAGCAGACGCGCCATCGTCTGCCGATTTTCCTACTCCACGTCCCCGGTCCCTGCCCGCTACTTCGTGATTTCCGGATCGTGGCTCCCCCACACTTTTTTCGTTGGGCCATAGATCGGAAAGAACGGATCCCCAGCAACAGATAGCGGCGGCGGAAGAAGGCGTGGGTACCAAAGGGGCGACGACGACGGTGTTTGTGGCCGAGGAAGGGTCTGCCAAGGCGGTGGCGGTGATGGTGGAGGCCGCGGCCGTGGCTACAAAGGGGTTGGTCATGGCGGACACGTCCGAGGCTATCATCTGGGCGGCAACGACTATGGCGGCCTTGTTGCGCACAGTAACTACGGCGGCCGCGGCAGCAGAGGAGGAGGAGGAGCCCCCGACATGCGCCAAGCCGCGGGGTCTCCCCTCTCTGAGCGCTACCACATAGAGGCGGCCCAGCCCCCGGAGAAGTTCCAGGCGATGGACGCGGCTTGGTGCCGCTGTAGATCCAACCGACCGGTGATGGAGCAGCTGTTGGCGTTCCTCCGCGCAGCCTCCCATATCCTCCTGTCTCCGCTTCCCCTGCGACGTCGCCGGCTTCACGATCTCCACCACGGTGATGCTGCTCCCCTTCCTACCGTTGTTGTCGCGTTCCACCACTTGCGGCAGCAAGCCATGGCACAGGCAGAGAAGCCGCCTGCCGAGGAGGCAGCATCCGCTGCAGGACCGGATAAGTGACCCCTCGGACATAAGACAAGGTTCTTTAGTTACACGCCTGCAGCTTAAATTTGTTTCCTTTCTATTTGTGCAGATTTTGAATACAGTGTAGTACAGAACACCCACAAATCATCACAGGGATTCATGAACTCACTTTCGAATGAAAGAAATGTGTTGTTCAATTGTCATAAATCTCCACTCGTCTGAATCTGGTTCCTATACGGATTATTCTGATGTTTATGGCATCGGATTTGGTGCAGAGGAAGGGGAGACCGAGGAGGAAATGGCGACCAAGAGGAGCGTGGACACCCTGGGCCACAAGGACCTCAGGGGCAGAAGGTGTTCCTTCGTGCCGATCTGAACATTCTGCTGGACGATGGCCGGAACATCACCGAGGACAACCACATCCGCGCCTCCGTGCCGTCCCTCAAGTTCCTCATGGGGAAGGGCGCCAAGGTCATCCTAGCCAACCATCTGGTGATCACATGCTTCTCGATCTGTGCCTGTGGCGTTTTATTGACGAAATTGTGCCGCATGAGTGTCAGTCTTCTGCTCATCCACGAATCTCTTGGGAGTGAAGGGAAGAAGAAAATTCTTTCAGCTAATAGCTGTATGTGCTGTAGCCTGTTAGCATTGTGCTTAAAAGTCATACTAACAGAAATAGTGAGAATTAACTTAGAATTTCATTTTCTTACATTGTTTCTTACCTTTCTACTCGGAAACATACAGAACAGAGTCCTCTGTCCAGTTCATGTGAATTGCTTTTGTATATTCGATTAGTCATTACAGTAATTTGTAAAATAATTTGTTCAAGTGGCTCCTGCAGCTTGCCACTCCTCACTAGCCGGCCCGTTCGCCAGTAGCCGTCGGCCCTGCCCGCCCGCCTCTCCTGTGGTGCACGGTGCCTGACCCGGCTCTGTATGTCCGCCTCCCTCATGCTGCTCGTCAGTCGCCCCCATCATTCAGCCTCTCGTGTGGCGCACCGCTGTACCTGCTTGATGTCGGGAGCAACACCACAGGATGGTCGTGTCGCGCCTTCATCGCAGACCTCACCTGTAAAGTCCTTAATTGCTGTTCTGACAAAGGCAATTTCTAAGCATACACATTTTTATTTGATGCGCCGTGTGCTGAAAACTGACTTCTAAGTGCTACGACTGGAATTCCCGGAGTTCCGGTTAATTTCATATGTTGCAATTCTGAAACTGGATTTTGTGTATGTAGTTATTCTAATGTCCCTTGGATCAACTCTGTGTATTTTCTTCACATGTTGAACTGACGTGTGATGCTGGGTCTTGTGTACTTTCAATAGCCTTGCAATTTTCGTTAGGATTTGGTGCGTGTGCATTTTCACATAATTTCTAACAATCCAGTTCATCTTTTCGTTGTGGAAGACTAACCAACCAGGCGTAGATCGAGTTCATTCTACTGAGCGGCCCAGGCTGTGTATGCAAGCCTCCTCTGCATGCAGGCCGTCGAGTCTCTGTGAACTTCCTTCGCATAGATGTTGATCACGGTTTAACTTCAAAATGGAAACAGAATCCAATCCATGCCATGCTACAGTAATTTTTGGTGTCAACTAATTCAAGAGTACTTGAAATCCGATGGGGAATACAGATGGTGCATCATTTTGGACTAATCTTATTATCTGAGACCAAATTTAAATGCCCTAGAGGCCTTAACACTAGGATGACATAATCCTTTCAGCATCTAACAGTTATTACAAAAAAAAAGAGAAAACTCCAGTTATGGTGAAGAATGGATGAGTCTGTTAGAAACTCCATCTTTTTCTTGTTTCGGTATTGTCTGCAGCTTTGTTTCATGAAGATTCTATTCTGTATTTTTATGTCACATTTGAAGGTGTTGGCAAGTAGGCGGCTCTAAATCTTGCCAATTCAATTTCTAATAGGCATGAGCCCCTTGTGTTCCACAAGTAAGGACACATGCATAATTACCTGATCATGTAACAATTCTGAGTGAGATGCATGCATTTAGATTGGATGCTGAAGCGAGCCCGCCGTTTTATTACTCTGAAAGAACTATACAGTGTTATTTGGCTATTGCTTTCAGTATTAGAGAATCATAGAAACTGAACTTTAGGACATACCATCACGTCATACTGTTTATTTTGAGGAAGCTTTCTATGTTATTTTCCTGGACAGTTTTTAGTGTAATGTCAGTAAATAAGTGCAAACTTGGGTATATATTTAATTTTCTCATGTTGTATTCGTTTTATTTGTTCTGGTACTTTAGCAATCAAATAGAATCACACACAAGGCTCCAGTTAGTCCTGCACAAAACTGACTTTTAAGTGTGGATTATGGACTCCTATTTATTCCGTTTCAGACTTAGGATCATAGGGAAAAGTGTGGACTATGGATTCATACCAGAACTGGATTGGCCATGGAACGTCTTCAGCAATGAGTCATGGCGTCGGCAACAATATTCAAGATTTCTTGTTTTCTTCATTTTCAAGCTTCATCATTCATGCGAGGGATATGAAAGATGAAACAAAAGTAAAAGGTGTTTACGCCTACAAAGGCATTCTACTACTTGCAGTTTCTGTAGTTCAATCAAACAGTATAATTTTCAAATTATATTTGTTATAGTTAGATATAAATTCTAGAAGTTTCGAGGTTCCATGAGATGAGATGATGGCTCATATGTGTCATTTTGATAAAAGTCCCACTACGGTCAGATCTTGTAGTTCAATTAGATAATGCATTTTTCAAATGATATGTGATATGGTGATATGCTTTTTTTATTTCCTATGTTGTCACTAGCATTTGTGCACGAATTGGCTACATGTATGCAAAGCTAACCAAATGAGAATGAGAGTAATTACATGTCTGCAAAGCTAACCAAATATGAATGAGATGAATTTCCTGACCGCAGTTTGTGCCGGAGCTTAATATGAAAGAAACACTCTTATCACAAAATCACCACTCTCCTGTTATTTTCGTTTTCAACAGTTTACCGACTTCATTCTTCACTAGAAGCTGTGGAAAATCTCTATGAATAGCAACAACTAGCAGTAAAAATGTTTGGTTCTAGGCCGCCCTGCTCCATGTAAGTCGACAAGTCTTTTGGAGTATCAGCCTGATAACAAATAATGCCCCCCCCCCCCTCCCCTTAAAGAAATATAAGAGCGTTTAGGAAGTATAATTCTTGATCACTTGATTAGCAGTACTACATGCCAGAACCCTGAAAAAAAATCCTCTATGTACTTAACTTCCTCTTTGCAGAATCAACATACTATGTACAAGATTTTTTTTCTCATGGTTATACGTGCATTGCACGTGCACGCTTACTAGTGTCATTGGTTCAAGAACAGCGGTGAAGAAGTCCAGAAGCAAGTAGGAAACCAAGGGAAAAGGCAACATCGAGCAGTGGCAAGGTATAAGGTTCATCGCACGATATCGCGAAGTTGTCATGTTGAATAAATAAGAAAGTCAGTGTGGTTAATGACGGACTTTCCCAAGACAAAATCACATGGTGGCAGGGTTGTAGTTGAATTCAAGGAAGTGATTGAGGCAAGACGAGACGAAGTGTTGCTGCTCCGATTCAATATTTCGATTTTAGGTACGTAAATAAGCATCGATGCAGCAAAACTTTAAACAGAGTAGTAGAGGAGCAGTCCAGGTTTGATTATATTTTCTTATTTGATCCCAAGCAGTAGGGAAGTAATTAGATCGGGTCTACAAGCAGCAGGAGTTAATTTATTTCTCTCATAAAGCGATGAGCATAAAACTAAGAGTTTCATGGAATTTCCAGTGCTAGCTCTTGATATCCATCCAGATAGTTTATGAAACGTCATGGTAAGTTTGGTCAAGGTTTAATTTTGTTTAACGTTAGTGCTTAAACAAATATGGGTGCATATTGTCTATCTCGACAATGGCGACGGACTGGAACGGCGATAATGTTTACAGTATTGCATCAATTAATTATGCGATAACCTGCTGCTTACTGCATACATCTGTTATGGCATGTCAAGTACTAAGCAACTTATATTCTATTTACCACATATAGGATTAATTTTGTTCAGTATTGCATACAGTTCCAGTAAGCATGCAAGGATATGTATACTCACTCTATTTCTATCTCTAATTTTCTTATAATTGCTTCTCTGTTTTATTTGTTGGCAAGTCGCTTGCAGAGCCAATTTTCCTTCTTTCTTAGTACTGGCGGGTAACCTCTCCAATTTTCGGTAAGTACTAATCATGCGGTAAATATATTCACAAGGAGCACTTAAGGATATCAATATAACGTAGATGCTTCGCTTCTATCTAAATCCGTTTGGAACAGAGAACGCAATGTAAATATATCTCTATAAATTATACTACGTCCGTCCCAAATTGTAAGACATTTTTTGGGTTATTTAAGCCTACGAAAACACCTCATAATTTGGAATAGGGGAGGTGTATTAAAATCAGTTAACTTACTTAACACAAAGGGAAAAAATTAACTTACATAACAATTATAAGTGGGCTCGGCTGGTCAATAACTTTTCTGGACAATTTTGTACTTCAGATCTGTCTTTTCTTCGGGATATAGACGTCGGCCTCTTATTCATATATTAGCATTAATCGATCTGGAATTAGGTGGAGTTATATCACAACCCAGGTATGTACAATGTTAATTTCCATTTAATCAGGTGATCTAACATCTCATTCAAAATTAGTTATTAAAGTAAATGAGGATATCTCATTATAAACTCCGAGTAGTGTGAACTGGAGTCAAGAAAAACTGCTAATGGATGTACCTATATATGTTTGGCTTTTAATAGCTAGCCTTTAATGTTTGCAAAAATGTTACTCCGGATCTATATTAAGCACTATGAATCCAGAGTAAGATATTTAATTTCCAATCTTTACACTTAGAGTAAATATGATATACACTCATGTTATAAATATATATTAGCAATTTTGTACGGTTAACCAAATGTTGCAGCATATTGACAAATTTGTAAATATATATATTCACAAAATGGCACATGAATATATAATTTCAAATTTCATGTGTGAATATTAGAAAAAATAGGAAATGGGACCATGTATAAAAGAATTATACAACTGAATTAAAAAGAAATCAACATAAAATATACACTAGCCCGTGTGAATGCACGGGTTGACGACTAGTACTTATTAATCTAGCTCTAAGAAACCCTCCCTCGAACGCACGACCGCAACGCCGCCGGCTCTCTCTCTGTAACCGCCCACTATACTAGAGCCGCTGATCTCTTCTGACCCGCCACCGCCTGCGCCTTCACGGCTCTCCTCCCTGCCGGATCTAGCATCTCCATTGTTTGTCCTCTTCATCCAACTAACCCCTCCCCGTCGTTGTCTCGCCACTCATTTACCATGCGCCGCCGGAGACGAAGACGAGCACCGTGGGGAATTCGGTCGGCACCTATTCCTTCACTGCCTCCGTCGTTCTGATCCACCTCCCTCCGTTCTCCTGGATCATGCAGCAACGGTAAGGTTCACGGCGGTGGGCCACCACCGATGCGGGACGACGTCAAGTTCGAGCTCCCTCCACATCGCCTCCTCAATGGTCTCCGGCCAGCAGCACCGCTCGTGGCACGTTCGTTCACCTCAAGTATCTCCACCGTCGATGCCTCCTCGTAGTCGCTTCGCCTACCTCCTTCCTGCAGCACCGCCGGAAGGGTAAGTCCACCTTAAGTCTGCTGTATTGCTCAACCATCTACCCCGTCACCCGCTTGTCTGATTGCTTGTTAACAATTTAACTAATTCACCAATTGAATTGTTAACTGCTGCATACTGAGATGCAATTTCCTCGTCCATACCTAACCTCGTATTTTCGTAGCTTCATGGATCTGCTTAATTGCTAACCAATTACTACTAATAATCATCCCTTGCGGCACTACTATCCTCTACTCAAGTGGCAACTAATTAGTGCCCAGCAAACTTTACGTCATCTAATCTGCTCTGTTCTCCTTCGGAGGGTACAGGAGGTGTAAGATCCACAATGCTAGCTTCATCAAAGTCATCCAAATCTGACCAAAGGAACTCCTGAGGATATTTTACAAATTACTATCGCAGTTCCACCCCAGTGAGATGACTGAATTCTTGTACGCCCAGGATACTCACCAGGTACTAATAAGTAATAGTAGTACTTCTCCACAAGTTTATGTTGTAGTCTCTAGCTAGTCTGTCTGATTGATTTCTGCGCGTCAAATCCTAGCTAGTGACTAGGCGCATGCATATCTGATTGATTTTCAATGGTAGATGTAACGTGTCGAAATATGTACTATTCTATGCTCTAAGTACTACCCACGAGGGAATCCCCAGCTAGTTTGGTTGATTTCTAAATGTATTCAGGCCCAGTTTAGCATATTTCCAAGTAGTAGCTTTGGATCGCCGTATGGAGTTTATAGGTTACAAAACTGCCTAGTTTACTACAGTAACAGCAGTGCATTATATATACATGACAAACGCACCATTGATAGAACAGTAGGTTATGGAGCATAGGCTGTTATCTCCAAAGACAACAAAAATACCTTGTGACAAGCTAACATAATAAATTACACAATGTGGAGTATAGTGGAAAGGCCAAGGGAAAAGTCAATTATTTTCAGCGAAGACTACGATGACGGCAGACTTCATCGTAGAACTTCATCAACAATTATAGCCTCATTTGCAACAACAATGAATTTGATGTCCTGACTATGTACGTATGTATTTGAGTTAGACAGAAAGTAGACTACCTTTTTGTCATGATGACCATATTCTTAACATATACATCTTGATATATATTTTGGTTGGTCTTTAGGGGCCCAAGCTGTGGTTTTTGAGGCTGAGGGATGCTTGCATTTGAACATATGGATCTTCAAAAATTGGAGCCCTATTTGACAAGCAGATCCCTGATTGTAATGATGTTGGTGGTTTGCGTGAGGAAGATCATGGCTTCTGTTCGATTAGATGATAAGGTGATATCTCGAGCCATTAACTTAATTTATGAGTTTCATTTGGATATGGTTCTCTTATCAGCATATGTGAAATGTCATGATGATCAAATATTATGAAAAGTAGTGTCTTGTTAGGTAATATTTGCATAAGCTACAATCAGGAGAACCTGGTTAATACTAATCTCTGAATTTTGTTGCAATGGTAGATATTCTTTTGTAACTCATGCTTACTGATATGTTTACATCGTTGTTGCCAATTCTAGCCCTATTCTTATGATGGGATGATACACAGCTCATCTTTCAAGAAGTTGGGATGGACAAATGAAGAGCAAAACAACACATCTTCAAGATGCCATGAGAAAAGGCCTCCAACAAATGCAATTTTGATGAAGAGGAGAGCTATATGATTATGTTTAAGAATCAAAATGACCGTCATCTGTTAATCTATTTCTCAGTGTGTGTTGATGCTACATGTTGTATCAGGTTGATATATAGCTTGTGTTATTTTGGCTTATGGGGAATGTGAACAATGAACCGTGATGTGGAATTGACATTGATGTTTATAGAGTAATTAATTGTCATGTGATGTCAAAATACCATGTGTTGGTTAATGGACTTGGTGAATGGAAAAAATAGACTATATGGAATTGGGTTAACTAATAACTATATAGATTTTTTTTCAATAGAAAATAGGAGAGATGGTCACGGCCTACTAAAATGTGGACCGATCTACCCATATTGGGCTGGTTGGAAATATTATATATATATATATATATATATATATATATATATATATATATATATATATATATATAGGACTCATTTTCTGCACTCTTGGGAGTATGTACTCCCATCTTCAATATACCTTGTATATGCATTGATTATACCCCTTATCATTCTCAATATACTTCATTAAATATTCTAAGATACCTCAATACAAGTTTTGTTGAAAAAATATCATTTACGACCTACTTTTTGCAATATACCTTTTTCACGTACAAACAAATCAGTATATACGTAAACCTTTGAAAATATGAGGCACACATGATTTTTTTTCATGAAATCCATTTTGGGGTATCTAGTAATTATTAATGAAGAATATTAAAAATAATAATAAACTATAAAAGATTCATCTATGTGGTATATGAGGAGCGAGAGTACGTACTCCCAGGAGTACACAACCATATACTCTTGGGAGTATGTACTCCCATCTTCAATATACCTTGTATATATATGCCCTTTTGGAAAGCCTAAAACCTTAACCCATATTGGGCTGGAGCCCATTTCACTAGTAGAAAAAGGGGCTTTCGTTCGGGCCTGGCCAGCCCATTAGTCCCAGTTCTTATACAAACCGGGACCAATGGATGCATTCGTCCCGGTTCGTGAGCCCAGGTGGCTGGCCGGGGCCTCGCGGGCTTTGGTCCCGGTTCGTCTGGACTCATTTGTCCCGGTTCTAGGAACGAACCGGGACCAATGGGCCTCGCTCCTGGCCCATAACCATTGGTCCCGGTTCCAGCCACGAACCGGGACAAATGATTTGCCTATATATAGCCCATCACCAGCGAGCAGAGCACTCCACCCTGCTCTGTTTTTTGCTGGCCTGCGAGGGAGGGCATTTGGGTGCTCTAGCTCACCTCCTATGCACACGAGGTGTTCGATGAAATGTCCGAGCCACACTAGTTAATATTTCTTCTCTCAAAACTCGACCTCCGAGCTCCATTTTCCCCGAGATTTTTCTAGGTTTAGCGGTCCGTCACGTCCTGTCTCTGTCTTCACCGCCGTCGATCGCCCACGCCGATCTCGTCGCCGGCACCACCGTGGTGAGCCTCTTGTTCTTATGTTCTTTCTGAAAGAAAAAATTCTTACTTGAGATAGATACTTGTCTAATTTTCTTACTTTTATTATTCCTTGTTATTATATAGTGCGATGGTTCTGGTATCCGCCCCCGTCGGCCCTCGTCCTGTCTATGATTCGGATGTGGTATATATTATCTTTTTATAACTATTTGGTTCATTTATTGTTTATGACAATTATGCCGACCAACGTGACATAGATTTTATTTATGTAGGAGGTGGTTGAACCGGAAATTCCAACCGACCCTATTGTCGAGAGGTTAAATTTAGTCGAAGAAGAAAACAATTACTTGAAGGAAAAAAATTGAGGAGGAGAAGATGATATTGGAGTTGCATGTTGCGGATGTCGTCGATGATCACAAGATCAAGATGGATGCAATGCGGTTGAAGATTAGAAAGATTAGAAAATAGGCCATTCATACCGAGGCTTGGTATCATTATGCCGTTGGATCAATTGTTACCTTAGTTGTGATTATGATCGCATTTGTTGTTGCATTGAAAGGTTTTACATAATTTCAATGTATGGTTTAACTAGATGCTCTGGAGATCTATATGTTTTTCAATTTGAACTATGTATGTACTTTGGTTTTCATGTGACGATGAACTACTATTAATTTGGTCACTTATCTATCCATGTTCATTTGTAGTGCTTTTCAATTTCAGGGTCTTATAGCTGAAGAAAATCAGTAAATGCATGAAAAATAACAAATGAAGTCAGGAAGGGTTGAAAATTGATGATGTGGCTTTGAATGGTGCATTTTGAACATAGAAAAACTATGGAGTATAAATAAGTTCAAAAAAATGAAATCCTTTTGTAACAGACGAGTTTCCGTATGAAACCCTGATACCTCGAAAGAGATTATCCGTTTTGTACACGAAGTGCATCCAGTTTTTGACGTAAGCCTCTCTACTTTCTTGCACATGCTATGTGGGCGAAATGATGATACCATGCCAACTTTTAACCTTTTCAGAGTTCATTTGTAGTGCTTTTCAATTTCAGGGTCTTATAGCTGAAAAAATCAGTAAATGCATGAAAAATAACAAATGAAGTCAGAAAGGGTTGAAAATTGATGATGTGGCTTTTAATGGTGCATTTTGAACATAGAAAAAGTATGGGGTTCAAATAAGTTCAAAAAAGATGAAATCCTTTTGTAACAGACGAGTTTCCGTATGAAACCCTAATACTTCGAAAGAGATTGTCTGTTTTGTACACGAAGTGCATCCAGTTTTTTCCGTAAGCCTCTATACTTTCTTGCACATGCTATGTGGGTGAAATGATGATACCATGCCAACTTTTAACCTTTTCAGAGTTCATTTGAAATTCTTTTCAATTTCAGGGTCTTATAGCTGAAAAAATCAGTAAATGCATGAAAAATAACAAATGAAGTCAGAAAGGGTTGAAAATTGATGATGTGGCTTTGAATGGTGCATTTTGAACATAGAAAAACTATGGAGTTCAAATAAGTTCAAAAAAATGAAATCCTTTTGTAACAGACGAGTTTCCGTATGAAACCCTGATACTTCGAAAGAGATTGTCCGTTTTGTACACGAAGTGCATCCAGTTTTTGCCGTAAGCCTCTCTACTTTCCTGCACATGATACGTGGGTGAAATGATGATACCATGCCAACTTTTAACCTTTTCAGAGTTCATTTGAAATGCTTTTCAATTTCAGGGTCTTATAGCTGGAAAAAATCAGTAAATGCATGAAAAATAACAAATGAAGTCAGAAAGGGTTAAAAATTGGTGATGTGGCTTTGAATGGTGCATTTTGAACATAGAAAAACTATGGAGTTCCAATAAGTTCAAAAAAAATGAAATCCTTTTGTAACAGACGAGTTTCCGTATGAAACCCTGATACTTCGAAAGAGATTGTCCATTTTGTACACGAAGTGCATCCAGTTTTTGCCGTAAGCCTCTCTACTTTCCTGCACATGATATGTGGGTGAAATGATGATACCATGCCAACTTTTAACCATTTCAGAGTTCATTTGAAATGCTTTTCAATTTCAGGGTCTTATAGCTGAAAAAAATCAGTAAATGGATGAAAAATAACAAATGAAGTCATAAAGGGTTGAAAATTGATGATGTGGCTTTGAATGGTGCATTTTGAACATAGAAAAACTATGGAGTTCAAATAAGTTCAAAAAAAATGAAATCCTTTTCTTACAGACGAGTTTCCGTATGAAACCCTGATTTTTCGAAAGAGATTGTCCGTTTTGTACACGAAGTGCATCCAGTTTTTGCCGTAAGCCTCTCTACTTTCCTGCACATGGTATGTGGATGAAATGATGATACCGTGCCAGCTTTTAACCTTTTCAGAGTTCATTTGAAATGCTTTTCAATTTCAGGGTCTTATAGCTGAAAAAAATCAGTAAATGGATGAAAAATAACAAATGAAGTCATAAAGGGTTGAAAATTGATGATGTGGCTTTGAATGGTGCATTTTGAACATAGAAAAACTGTGGAGTTCAAATAAGTTCAAAAAAAATGAAATCCTTTTCTTACAGACGAGTTTCCGTATGAAACCCTGATTTTTCGAAAGAGATTGTCCGTTTTGTACACGAAGTGCATCCAGTTTTTGCCGTAAGCCTCTCTACTTTCTTGCACATGCTATGTGGGTGAAATGATGATACCATGCCAACTTTTAACCTTTTCAGAGTTCATTTGAAATGCTTTTCAAATTCAGGGTCTTATAGCTAGAAAAAATCAGTAAATGCATGAAAAATAACAAATGAAATCAGCAAGGGTTGAAAATTGATGATGTGGCTTTGAATGGTGCATTTTGAACATAGAAAAACTATGGAGTTCAAATAATTTCAAAAAAATGAAATCCTTTTCTAACACATGAGTTTCCGTATGAAACCCGGATTCTTCGAAAGAGATTGTCCGTTTTGTACACGAAGTGCATCCAGTTTTTGCCGTAAGCCTCTCTACTTTCCTG
This sequence comes from Triticum urartu, assembly GCF_003073215.2. NCBI lineage: Eukaryota > Viridiplantae > Streptophyta > Magnoliopsida > Poales > Poaceae > Triticum > Triticum urartu. The sequence continues at coordinate 13,503,325 of NC_053028.1, forward strand.
CACATGATACGTGGGTGAAATGATGATACCATGCCAACTTTTAACCTTTTCAGAGTTCATTTGAAATGCTTTTCAATTTCAGGGTCTTATAGCTGGAAAAAATCAGTAAATGCATGAAAAATAACAAATGAAGTCAGAAAGGGTTGAAAATTGATGATGTGGCTTTGAATGGTGCATTTTCAACATAGAAAATCTATGGAGTTCAAATAAGTTCAAAAAAATGAAATCCTTTTATAACAGACGAGTTTCCCTATGAAAGCCTGATACTTCGAAAGAGATTGTCCGTTTTGTACACGAAGTACATCCAGTTTTTGCCGTAAGCCTCTCTACTTTCTTGCACAGCCTATGTGGGTGAAATGATGATACCATGCCAGCTTTTAACCTTTTCAGAGTTCATTTGAAATGCTTTTCAATTTTAGGGTCTTATAGCTGAAAAAATCAGTAAATGCATGAAAAATAACAAATGAAGTCAGAAAGGGTTGAAAATTGATTATGTGGCTTTGAATGGTGCATTTTGAACATAGAAAAACTATGGAGTTCAAATAAGTTCAAAAAAATGAAATCCTTTTGTAACAGACGAGTTTCCGTATGGAACCTTGATACTTCGAAAAACATTCTCCATTTTGTACACGAAGTGCATCTAGTTTTTTCCGTAAGCATCTCTACTTTCCTTCACATGCTATGTGGGTGAAATGATGATACCATGCCAACTTTTAACCTTTTCAGAGTTCATTTGAAAAATGCTTTTCAATTTCAGGGTCTTATAGCTGAAAAAAATCAGTAAATGCATGAAAAATAACAAATGAAGTCAGAAAGGGTTGAAAATTGATGATGTGGCTTTGAATGGTGCATTTTGAACATAGAAAAACTATGGAGTTCAAATAAGTTCAAAAAAATGAAATCCTTTTGTAACAGACGAGTTTCCGTATGAAACCCTGATACTTCGAAAGAGATTGTCCGTTTTGTACACGAAGTGCATCCAGTTTTTGCCGTAAGCCTCTCTACTTTCCCTGCACATGATACGTGGGTGAAATGATGATACCATGCCAACTTTTAACCTTTTCAGAGTTCATTTGAAATGCTTTTCAATTTCAGGGTCTTATAGCTGGAAAAAATCAGTAAATGCATGAAAAATAACAAATGAAGTCAGAAAGGGTTAAAAATTGGTGATGTGGCTTTTAATGGTGCATTTTGAACATAGAAAAACTATGGAGTTCAAATAAGTTCAAAAAAATGAAATCCTTTTGTAACAGACGAGTTTCCGTATGAAACCCTGATACTTCGAAAGAGATTGTCCATTTTGTACACGAAGTGCATCCAGTATTTGCCGTAAGCCTCTCTACTTTCCTGCACATGGTATGTGGGTGAAATGATGATACCGTGCCAACTTTTAACCTTTTCAGAGTTCATTTGAAATGCTTTTCAATTTCAGGGTCTTATAGCTGAAAAAAATCAGTAAATGGATGAAAAATAACAAATGAAGTCATAAAGGGTTGAAAATTGATGATGTGGCTTTGAATGGTGCATTTTGAACATAGAAAAACTATGGAGTTCAAATAAGTTCAAAAAAAATGAAATCCTTTTCTTACAGACGAGTTTCCGTATGAAACCCTGATTTTTCGAAAGAGATTGTCCGTTTTGTACACGAAGTGCATCCAGTTTTTGCCGTAAGCCTCTCAACTTTGTTGCACATGCTATGTGGGTGAAATGATGATACCATGCCAACTTTCAACCTTTTCAGAGTTCATTTGTAGTGCTTTTCAATTTCAGGGTCTTATAGCTGAAAAAAATCAGTAAATGCATGAAAAATAACAAATGAAGTCAGAAAGGGTTGAAAATTGATGATGTGGCTTTGAATGGTGCATTTTGAACACAGAAAAACTATGGAGTTCAAATAAGTTCAAAAAAATGAAATCCCTTTGTAACAGACGAGTTTCCGTATGAAACCCTGATACTTCGAAAGAGATTGTCCGTTTTGTACACGAAGTGCATCCAGTTTTTGCCGTAAGCCTCTCTACTTTCTTGCACATGCTATGTGGGTGAAATGATGATACCATGCCAACTTTCAACCTTTTCAGAGTTCATTTGAAATGCTTTTCAATTTCAGGGTCTTATAGCTCAAAATAATCAGTAAATGCATGAAAAATAACAAATGAAGTCAGAAAGGGTTGAAAATTGATGATGTGGCTTTGAATGGTGCATTTTGAGCATAGAAAAACTATGGAGTTCAAATAAGTTCAAAAAAATAAAAAATGAAATCCTTTTCAACACTGAGTTTCCGTATGAAACCCTGATTCTTCGAAAGAGATTGTCCGTTTTGTACACGAAGTGCATCCAGTTTTTGCCGTAAGCCTCTCTACTTTCTTGCACATGCTATAGGGTGAAATGATGGTACCATGCCAACTTTTAACCTTTTCAGAGTTTATTTGAAATGCTTTTCAATTTCAGGGTCTTATAGCTGAAGAAAATCAGTAAATGCATGAAAAATAACAAATGAAGTCAGAAAGGGTTGAAAATTGATGATGTGGCTTTGAATGGTGCATTTTCAACATAGAAAAACTATGGAGTTCAAATAAGTTCAAAAAAATGAAATCCTTTTATAACAGACGAGTTTCCCTATGAAACCCTGATACTTCGAAAGAGATTGTCCGTTTTGTACACGAAGTGCATCCAGTTTTTGACGTAAGCCTCTCTGCTTTCTTGCACATGCTATGTGGGTGAAATGATGATACCATGCCAACTTTTAACCTTTTCAGAGTTCATTTGAAATGCTTTTCAATTTTAGGGTCTTATAGCTGAAAAAATCAGTAAATGCATGAAAAATAACAAATGAAGTCAGAAAGGGTTGAAAATTGATTATGTGGCTTTGAATGGTGCATTTTGAACATAGAAAAACTATGGAGTTCAAATAAGTTCAAAAAATGAAATCCTTTTGTAACAGACGAGTTTCCGTATGGAACCCTGATACTTCGAAAAACATTCTCCATTTTGTACACGAAGTGCATCTAGTTTTTGCTGTAAGCATCTCTACTTTCTTTCACATGCTATGTGGGTGAAATGATGATACCATGCCAACTTTTAACCTTTTCAGAGTTCATTTGAAAAATGCTTTTCAATTTCAGGGTCTTATAGCTGAAAAAAATCAGTAAATGGAAAAATAACAAATGAAGTCAGAAAGGGTTGAAAATTGATGATGTGGCTTTGAATGGTGCATTTTGAACATAGAAAAACTATGTAGTTCAAATAAGTTCAAAAAATGAAATCCTTTTGTAACAGACGAGTTTCCGTATGAAACCCTGATACTTCGAAAGAGATTATGAAACTAAAATTATCAAAGTATTTTCTGTTCAAAATCATTAAAAGCAAAAATAATTTTCACAAAGAACTTTGTTTGTTAGAAACTTTAATAGCAAATATATAAGTAGAAATGAAATAAAATAAAATAAATAATTATTTTTTTGTAAGTAGAAACAAAACAAAAAAGCAAAAAAGAAAACAAAAAAACTGGGAAAAAATAAAAAAAAATGCCACCTATTGGGCCACCACGGCCTGTATACGACTAGAAACCCATCAATGGGCCAGGATTTAGGCCCACAGAAGGCCCAGTAGGCCCATCTGGCATAGCAGTGAAAATTAGGCTTGTAAGCCTGCAATAGAGAGGAGCTCGAGAGGGGTGCGACAGTGGGGCTTATAAACCACTGCGCGCCCCTCTCAACTAGCGAGGTGGGACTAAACTCCCACTACCACGCCGTTGTGCGCGGCCTTTGGGCCGCTGAAAAGAGACCTTTGGTCCCGGTTAGTGGCACCAACCGGGACTAAAGGGGGCATTAGTCCCGGTTTACGCCACCAACCGGGACTAATGCTTGGACTATATAACAAACACTTGTGAAAATTTTCAGTTTTCATCGCCAGTTGCCTCCCCCCTCCCCCGCCGACGACGCCGTCAGGCTGCGCCACCTCGCCACCAACGCCGTTGCCTCCCCGAGCCCGCGCCGTCCTCATCACCGGCATCCCCGAGCCCGCCGTCCTCGTCGTCCCCGTCGCCGCGTGCCTCCCCGAGCCCACTCCTCCTCATCCATGTCGCCGCATGCCGTCCCGAGACCGCCGTCCCCGTCACCGCGTGCCGCCCCGAGCCCGCCGTCCTCGTCGCCGGACTCCCGCCATCGCCACCCCCCTCGAAGTGAGCCCCCCCTTTCCCATGGTCCCGATCGAGCGCCGCTCTTGCACCCGAGCGCCCCTTGCTCTCTGCCCCTGCTCCATGGTCGCCACCGGCCTCGACGCATTGAAGAGCAGAAGGAGAGGAGAAGGAGAGGAGAGGAGAAGAAGTGGAGCAGCAGCAACACGCCGTCCAATTTTCTGAATTTTCTGAATTTTTTTACAGATATGAACAATGCATATAGAGGGTGTTTGATCAAATGCTAGATGGCTTTGGGCATTTTTAGAATTTATGATAATTTTTGTGGTGAGGTACTGTTGCAAGACAAAGGTGATGGCAAAATTTCAGAATTTTTGGATTGGTTTAGAATAGGTTTTCAGCACGGAATTTGAATCTGGTTCAAATTTCATTTGAATGAAATTTGAAAATTTTAAACTATGGATCAGAAGGTTTTTGGTGAAATGGAGTGTGAGTACTGTCATGAAGTTGGAGTAATTTTTGTGGTTGTAAAAGAGTTAGGAAAATTTAGAATGTGCTAAATATGTCAAAAATGTTTTTTGTTCATAGAAATTTTTTTGTTCATATACAGAAAGTTTTTATATATGACTATGGATATATGAGAAACGATGTTCATAGAATATTTACCAAATATATATGTATTTTTGTTCATAGCATTTTTTCCATTTATATATGTATGTGGCTATAGATGGATATATATGAGAAATGATGATCCATGGAAAAGTTTTATATATGCAAAAGTTACATTTTTTAGAAAAGTGTTATATATCTAGCTAGGAAAGGAAGAAGAAGAAAAAGAAGGAGAGGAAGAACGAAAATAAGAAGAGGAAGAAAGGAGAAGAAGAGGAGAGGAAGAAGAGGAGAAATAAATAAGAAGAGGAAAAAAAGAAGAAAAAGAAGAGGAGAAGAAGAAAGGAATAGAGGAGAAGAAGAAAAAATAGAATTCTTCTCTTTCTTCTCCTCTATTCCTTTCTTCTTCTCCTCTTTTTTTTCTTCTTTTTTTCTTCGATGTTCTCCTCTATTCCTTTCTTCTTCTCCTCTTTTTATTTCTTCTTCGTCTTCTTATTTTTTATCGGGTATGTCGTTGTCGATATACCCCCTCCCCGATAACCTTATTTTCCCATGTATGTATGTCGTCGTTGTCGATATATATAACTCCCTCCCAGATAACTTCGACATGATGGACGGTCGATATTTATACCCCCTCTCGACCGTGATAACTTATACCACGGGAGCACCCCCCGGCCATCTCGCTCGACCAAAACTCTCGAGCACACCGAAACCCTAGAAAAAACGATGTCGGTCTCCTACCCCCTCCCGCCGCGCCCCTACCCGATCGGCATACTCTCTTGAGGCCACCCAAATTTACCAAGTTAAAAGAGCGTTGTCGTCGAGGCCACCCCGAACCCCTTGAAGCGTTGTTGAGGCCACCACAAACCCTTGAATCGTTGCCGAGGCCACCCCAAACCCTAGAGAAGCGTCGAGGCCATGCCACTAATATGATTCCTTATTGTGCTTAGCTAGCTAGTTCAACATTTGCCACTAATATGATTCCTTATTGTAAATATTTGCAGAAACTATGGGTCCGCACCCCCGAGACGAAGCAAAAGAAGCGGTGTTGGGGGAGATAATCGCACACGGAAGTGATGACGTCTTGTTATTTCTCAACAACACATGCACCGATTGTCTGGAAAGACAGGATGAAGAAGCAGGCTACGATGATGATCAAACAATGGAGGACGAAGGACACCGTGATGACGGCTCCGGTGACCGAATGGAGGGGGAAGGACAGGATGAAGAAGCAGGCCGATACGTCCATTTTGCATCATACTTTTATATCGATAGTTATTGCATTATGGGTTGTTATTACACATTATGTCACAATACTTATGCCTATTCTCTCTTATTTTACAAGGTTTACATAAAGAGGGAGAATGCCGGCAGCTGGGATTCTGGGCTGGAAAAGGAGCAAATATTGGAGACCTATTCTACACAGCTCTAAAAGTCCTGAAACTTCACGGAAGTCAATTTTAGAATATATAAAAAATACTGAGCGCAAGAAGTTCACCAGGGGGGCCACACCCAGCCCACGAGGGTGGGGGCGCGCCCTACCCCCTTGGGCGCGCCCCCTACCTCGTGGGCCCCTGGTGGCCCTCCGATGGCCATCTTCTGCTATATGGAGTCTTTCGATGAGGAAAAAATCATAAGCCATCTTTCCGGACGAGACTCCGCCGCCACGAGCGGAACCTTGGCGGAACCAATCTAGGGCTCTAGCGGAGATGTTCTACCGGGGAAACTTCCCTCCGGGAGGGGGAAATCATCGCCATCGTCCACACTAATACGTCTCCAACGTATCTATAATTTTTGATTGCTCCATGCTATATTATCTACTATTTTAGACATTATTGGGATTTATTATCCACTTTTATATTATTTTTGGGACTAACCTATTAACCGGAGGCCCAGCCTAGAATTGCTGTTTTTTGCCTGTTTTAGGGTTTCGAAGAAAAGAAATATCAAACAGAGTCCAAACAGAATGAAACCTTCGGGAACGTGATTTTCTCAACAGATAAGACCCGGGAGACTTGGACCCTACGCCAAGGCATGTAACAGGAGGCCACGAGGTAGGGGGCACGCCCTACCCTACCAGGCGGGCCCCCCACCCTCGTGGGCCCCCTGTTGCTCGACCGACGTACTTCTTCCTCCTATATATATCCACGTACCCCCAAACAATCAGAACAGGAGCCAAAACCCTAGTTCCACCGCCGTAACTTTCTGTATCCACGAGATCCCATCTTGGGGCCTGTTCCGGAGCTCCGCCGGAGGGGGCATCGATCACATAGGGCTTCTACATCGAGACCATAGCCCCTCCGATGAAGTGTGAGTAGTTCACCTCAGACCTATGGGTCCATAGCTAGTAGCTAGATGGCTTCTTCTCTCTTTTTGGATCTCAATACAATGTTCTCCCCCTCTCTTGTGGAGATCTATTCGATGTAATCTTCTTTTTGCGGTGAGACCGATGAATTGTGGGTTTATGATCAATTCTATCTATGAACAATATTTGAATCTTCTCTGAATTCTTTTATGTATGATTAGTTATCTTTGCGAGTCTCTTCGAATTATCAGTTTGGTTTGGCATACTAGATTGATCTTTCTTGCAATGAGAGAAGTGCTTAGCTTTGGGTTCAATCTTGCGGTGTCCTTTCCCGGTGACAGTAAGGGTAGCAAGGCACGTATTGTATTGTTGCCATCGAGGATAACAAGATGGGTTTTTCTTCATATTGCATGAGTCTATCCCTCTACATCATGTCATCTTGCTTAAGGCGTTACTCTGTTTTTAACTTAATACTCTAGATGCATGCTGGATAGTGGTCGATGAGTGGAGTAATAGTAGTAGATGCAGGCAGGAGTCGGTCTACTTGTCTCGGACGTCATGCCTATATACATGATCATGCCTAGATATTCTCATAATTATGCTCAATTCTGTCAATTGCTCAACAGTAATTTGTTCACCCACCATAGAATACTTATGCTCGAGAGAGAAGCCACTAGTGAAACCTATGGCCTCCAGGTCTATCTTTATCATATTGTTCTCCTACTACTTTGCTATTTACTTTGCATCTTTGTCATAAAAATACCAAAAATATTATCTTTATCATATCTATCAGATCTCACTCTCGTAAGTGGCCTCATAGGGATTGATAACCCCTATTTGCGTTGGTTGCGAGGATTTATTTGTTTTCTGCAGGTACGAGGGACTCGCGCGTAGCCTCCTACTGGATTGATACCTTGGTTCTCAAAAACTGAGGGAAATACTTATGCTACTTTGCTACATCATCCCTTCCTCTTCGGGGAAAACCAACGCAGTGCTCAAGAGGTAGCAAGAAGGATTTCTGGCGCCGTTGCCGGGGAGGTCTTCGCAAAAGTCAACATACCAAGTACCCATCACATACCCTTATATCCCACATTACATTATTTGCCATTTGCCTCTGGTTTTCCTCTCCCCCACTTCACCCTTGCCGTTTTATTCGCCCTCTCTCTCTCTCTCTATCCTCCCTCTCTATTTTCCTCTTTTTCCCGTTTTTCTCTTTGTTTGCTTGTTGTTATGGCTAGTCCCTTATCTTCTCTATTAACCCCGGAGTTCGAGATCTTTCACTTTAAACAAAGACTAGGAGAAAACTTAAAAGATGCTTGGTTGAGAATAATGGAGTCTCATCGTAATTGTACCTCTGAAATAAACCTGAGTATTTTTCTTCACAATTTTTATGTTGGATTAAATATGTCTCATAGACAACTCTTGGATTGCGTTGCCAAAGGCAATTTTATTGAAATCGATCCCCATATTGCACTTGAAATTATAGAAGGTATAGTGGGAACACTACCTCAACAAAAGGGGCCTCATCCTACTCAGGAAGAGACACAAGTTTTTGAAAAAAATTGTGAAGTTACTAAAATCTTGCAGAAATCTCTTGAACCTCTTAAGAACATTAGTGGAAATATTCACCGCATGAATATGTTGATTACCCTTTGCAATAAGCGGTTGGATTCATTAGATCTAAAAATTTCAGAATATGAAGGGAAACGTGAAGAACCTCCCGGATTTGAGCTTGATTGCGCTAGGAAGTTGAAAACCAAAGATGGCAATACCTAGATCTATTCTTGCTTGTTATGCCTACCTAGGGGCGTTAAACGATAGCGCTTGTTGGGAGGCAACCAAATTTTATTTGTATTCCTTGCTTTTTGCTCCTGTTTAGTAATAAATAATTTATTTAGCCTCTGTTTTGGTTGTGTTTTTTGTGTTTAATTAGTGTTTGTGCCAAGTAGAACCGTTGGGAAGACTTGGGGAAAGTCTTGTTGAACTTGCTGTAAAAAACAGAAACTTTAGCGCTCACGAGAACTGCTGTCATTTTTATTTGGAGAGTGCTATTTAGTTAATTCTTTTTGTAGATGATTAATATATAAATTCCTCACGTCCAGCAATTTATTTTAGAATTTTTGGGGTTCCAGATATTGCGCTAGCTACAGATTACTACAGACTGTTCTGTTTTTGACAGATTCTGTTTTTCGTGTGTTGTTTGCTTATTTTGATGAATCTATGGCTAGTAAAATAGTTTATAAACCATAGAGAAGTTGGAATACAGTAGGTATAACACCAATATAAATAAAGAATGAGTTCATTACCGTACCTTGAAGTGGTCTTTTATTTTCTTTCGCTAACGGAGCTCACGAGATTTTCTACTTTAAGTTTTGTGTTGTGAAGTTTTCAAGTTTTGGGTAAAGATTTGATGGATTATGGAACAAGGAGTGGCAAGAGCCTAAGCTTGGGGATGCCCATGGCACCCCCAAGATAATCTAAGGACACCTAAAAGCCAAAGCTTGGGGATGCCCCGGAAGGCATCCCCTCTTTCGTCTACTTCTATCGGTAACTTTACTTGGAGCTATATTTTTATTTACCACATGATATGTATTTTGCTTGGAGCATCTTGTATTATTTGAGTATTTGCTTGTTAGTTTACCACAATCATACTTGTTGTACACATCTTTTGAGAGAGCCATACATGTTTTGGAATTTGTTAGAATACTCTATGTGTTTCGCTTATATCTTTTGAGTTATATAGTTTTGCTCTAGTACTTCACTTATATCTTTTAGAGCACGGTGGTGGATTTGTTTAATAGAAACTATTGATCTCTCATGCTTCACTTAGATTATTTTGAGAGTCTTAATAGCATAGTAATTTTCTTAAAATCCAAATATGCTAGATATTCAAGATTAGTAAAATTTTCTTAAGAGTGTTTTGAATACTAAGAGAAGTTTGATGCTTGACGATTGTTTTGAGATATGGAGGTAATAATATCAAAGTCGTGCTAGTTGAGTAGTTGTGAAATTGAGAAATACTTGTGTTGAGGTTTGCCAGTCCCGTAGCATGCACGTATGGTAAATGTTATGCAACAAATTTGATACATGAGGTGTTATTTGATTGTCTTCCTTATGAGTGGCGGTCGGGGACGAGCGATGGTCTTTTCCTACCAATCTATCCCCCTAGGAGCATGCGCGTAGTACCGAGGTTTTTGATGACTTGTAGATTTTTGCAATAAGTATGTGAGTTCTTTATGACTAATGTTGAGTCCATGGATTATACACACTCTCACCCTTCCATCCTTGCTAGCCTCTTTGGTACCGTGCATTGCCCTTTCTCACATTGAGAGTTGGCGCAAACTTCGCCGGTGCATCCAAACCCCATGATATGATATGCTCTTTCACACATAAACCTCCTTATATCTTCCTCAAAACAGCCACCATACCTACCTATTATGGCATTTTCATAGCCATTCCTAGATATATTGCCATGCAACTTTCCATCATTCCGTTCATCATGACACATTCATTATTGTGATATTGCTTAGCATGATCATGTAGTTGACATAGTATTTGTGTCAAAGCCACCGTTCATAATTCTTTCATACAGTCACTCTTGGTCCATTGCATATCCCGGTACACCGCCGGAGGCATTCATATAGAGTCATCTTTTGTTCTAGTATCGAGTTGTAATCATTGAGTTGTAAATAAATAGAAGTGTGATGATCATCATTTTCAAGAGCATTGTCCCAAGTGAGGAATAAAAAAAGGCCATAAAAATGAGAGAAAAAGAGAGAAGGGACAATGTTACTATCCTTTGCCACACTTGTGCTTCAAAGTAGCACCATAATCTTCATGATAGAGAGTCTCTTGTTTTGTCACTTTCATATACTAGTGGGAATTTTCATCATAGAACTTGGCTTGTATATTCCAACAATGGGCCTCCTCAAGTGCCCTAAGTCTTCGTGAGCAAGCAAGTTGGTTGCACACCCACTAGTTTCTTTTGTTGATCTTTCATACATTTATAGCTCTAGTGCATCCGTTGCATGTCAATCCCTACTCCTTGCATTAACATCAATCGGTGGGCATCTCCATAGCCCATTGATTAGCCTCGTTGATGTGAGACTTTCTCCTCTTTTGTCTTCTCCACATAACCCCCCTCATTATATTCTATTCCACCCATAGTGCTATGTCCATGGCTCGCGCTCATATATTGCGTGAAAGTTTATAGGTTTGAGATTACTAAAGTATGAAACAATTGCTTGGCTTGTCATCGGGGTTGTGCATGATGAGAGCATTCTTGTGTGACGAAAATGAAACATGACTAAACCATATGATTTTGTAGGGATGAACTTTCTTCGGCCATGTTATTTTGAGAAGACATAATTGCTTAGTTGGTATGCTTGAAGTATTATTATTTTTATGTCAATATGAACTTTTGTCTTGAATCTTTTGGATCTGAATATTCATACCACAATTAAGAAGAATTACATTAAAATTATGCCAAGTAGCACTCCGCATCAAAAATTCTGTTTTATCATTTACCTACTCGAGGACGAGCAGGAATTAAGCTTGGGGATGCTTGATACCTCTCCAATGTATCTATAATTTTTGATTGCTCCATGCTATATTATCTACTGTTTTAGAAATTATTGGGCTTTATTATCCACTTTTATATTATTTTGGGGACTAACCTATTAACCGGAGGCCCAGCCCAGAATTGTTTTTTTGCCTGTTTTAGGGTTTCGAAGAAAAGGAATATCAAACGGAGTCCAAACGGAATGAAACCTTCAGGAACGTGATTTTCTTAACAGATAAGACCCGGGAGACTTGGACCCTACGCCAAGGCACGTAACAGGAGGCCACGAGGTAGGGGGCGCGCCCTACCCTACCAGGCGCGCCCCCACCCTCGTGGGCCCCCTGTTGCTCCACCGACGTACTTCTTCCTCCTATATATATCCACGTACCCCCAAACGATCAGAACAGGAGCCAAAACCCTAATTCCACCGCCGTAACTTTCTGCATCCACGAGATCCCATCTTGGGGCCTGTTCCGGAGCTCCGCCGGAGGGGGCATCGATCACGGAGGGCTTCTACATCAACACCATAGCCCCTCCGATGAAGTGTGAGTAGTTCACCTCAGACCTATGGGTCCATAGCTAGTAGCTAGATGGCTTCTTCTCTCTTTTTGTATCTCAATACAATGTTCTCCCCCTCTCTTGTGGAGATCTATTCAATGTAATCTTCTTTTTGCGGTGTGTTTGTTGAGACCGATGAATTGTGGGTTTATGATCAAGTCTATCTATGAACAATATTTGAATCTTCTCTGAATCCTTTTATGTATGATTGGTTATCTTTGCAAGTCTCTTCGAATTATCAGTTTGGTTTGGCCTACTAGATTGATCTTTCTTGCAATGGGAGAAGTGCTTAGCTTTGGGTTCAATCTTGCGGTGTCCTTTCCCGGTGACAGTAAGGGCAGCAAGGCACGTATTGTATTGTTGCCATCGAGGATAAGAAGATGGGGTTTTCTTCATATTGCATGAGTCTATCCCTCTACATCATGTCATCTTGCTTAAGGCGTTACTCTGTTTTTAACTTAATACTCTAGATGCATGCTGGATAGCGGTCAATGAGTGGAGTAATAGTAGTAGATGCAGGCAGGAGTCGGTGTACTTGTCTCGGACGTGATGTCTATATACATGATCATGCCTAGATATTCTCATAATTATGCTCAATTCTGTCAATTGCTCAACAGTAATTTGTTCACCCATCGTAGAATACTTATGCTCTCGAGAGAAGCCACTAGTGAAACCTATGGCCTCCGGGTCTATCTTTATCATATTGTTATCCTACTACTTTGCTATTTACTTTGCCTTTATTTTACTTTGCATCTTTATCATAAAAATACCAAAAATATTATCTTTATCATATCTATCAGATCTCACTCTCGTAAGTGGCCTCATAGGGATTGACAACCCCTATTTGTGTTGGTTGCGAGGATTTATTTCTTTTGTGCAGGTACGAGGGACTCGCGCGTAGCCTCCTACTAGATTGATACCTTGGTTCTCAAAAACTGAGGGAAATACTTACGCTACTTTGCTGCATCATCCCTTCCTCTTCAGGGAAAACCAACGCCGTGCTCAAGAGGTAGCAATCACCAACGCTCCTCTCATCGGGAGAGGGCAATCTCCATCAACATCTTCACCAGCACCATCTCCTCTCAAAACCCTAGTTCATCTCTTGTATCCAATTCTTGTCTCTAAGCCCGGAATTGGTACCTGTGGGTTTCTAGTAGTGTTAATTACTCCTTGTAGTTGATGCTAGTTGGTTTATTTGGTGGAAGATCATATGTTCAGATCCTATATGCATATTAATACCCCTCTGATTATGAACATGAATATGCTTTGTGAGTAGTTACGTTTGTTCCTGAGGACATGGGAGAAGTCTTGCTATTAGTAGTCATGTGAATTTGGTATTCGTTCGATATTTTGATGAGATGTATGTTGTCTCTCCTCTAGTGGTATTATGTGAACATCGACAACATGATACTTCACCATTATTTGGGCCTAGAGGAAGGCATTGGGAAGTAATAAGTAGACGATGGGTTGCTAGAGTGACAGAAGCTTAAACCCTAGTTTATGCGTTGCTTCGTAAGAGGCTAATTTGGATCCATATGTTTCATGCTATGGTTAGGTTTACCTTAATACTTTTGTTGTAGTTGCGGATGCTTGCAATAGAGGTTAATCATAAGTGGGATGCTTGTCCAAGTAAGAACAGCACCCAAGCACCGGTCCACCCACATACCAAATTATCAAAGTACCGAACGCGAATCATATGATCGTGATGAAACCTAGCTTGACGATATTCCCATGTGTCCTCGGGAGCGCTTTACATCATATAAGAGTTTGTCTAGGCTTGTGCTTTGCTACAAAAAGGATTGGGCCACCTTGCTGCACTTTATTTACTTTTGTCACTTATTACTCGTTATAAATTACCTATCACAAAACTATTTGTTACCTATTATTTCAGTGCTTGCAGAGAATACCTTGCTGAAAACCGCTTATCATTTCCTTCTGCTCCTCGTTGGGTTCGACACTCTTACTTATCGAAAGGACTACGATAGATCCCTTATACTTGTGGGTCGTCAAGACTCTTTTCTGGCGTCGTTGCCGGGGAGTGAAGCGCCTTTGGTAGGTGGAATTTGGTAAGGAAAAATTTATATAGTGTGCTGAAATTTACTGTCACTTGTTACTATGGAAAGTAATCCTTTGAGGGGCTTGTTCGGGGTATCTTCACCCCGACCAGTAGAGCAAAGAGTTGCTCCTCAACCTACTGAACTAACTGAAAATGAAAATGTGTGCTTCGAAATTCCTTCGGGTTTGTTAGAAAAACTTCTAGCTAATCCTTTTGCAGGAGATGGAACAAAGCATCACGATGAGCACCTAATATATGTGGATGAAGTTTGTGGATTGTTTAAGCTTGCAGGTGTGCCCGGAGATGTTATTAAGAAGAAGGTCTTCCCTTTATCTTTTATGGGAGATGCATCGACATGGTATAAGCTATGTGATGATACGGGGTCATGGAACTACAAACGATTGAAATTGGAATTTCATCAGAAGTTTTATCCTATGCATCTTGTTCATCGTGATCGCGATTATATATATAATTTCTGGCCTCGCGAAGCTCAAGCTTGGGGGAGGCTTAAATCAATGTTATATTCATGCCCCAATCATGAGCTCCAAGAGAAACAATTCTTCAAAAAATTTATGCTCGGCTTTCTGAAATAATCGCACCATGCTCGATACTTCTTGTGCTGGCTCTTTTATGATGAAGACTATTGAATTCAGATGGATTTATTAGGATAGAATTAAACGCAACTCTGAAGATTGGGACCTCGACGAAGGTAAGGAGTCAGGTATGACACCTAAGTTTGATTGTGTTAAATCTTTTATGGATACCGATATTTTCCGTAAAGTTTAGCACTAAATATGGACTTGACTCTGAGATAGTAGCTTCTTTCTGTGAATCTTTTAGCTACGTCTAGATCTGTTGATCGTCGCCGAAGATGAGACAGTTGGTTTAAATATCACGTAAAAGTAGCTGCACCTATTAAAGTTGAAGAAAAGACTGTCACTTATAATGATCCTATTGTTCCTACTTCTTATGTTGAGAAACCACCTTTTCCTGTTAGAATAAAGGATCATGCTAAAGCTTCAACTATGGTTCGTAAAATCAATATTAAAACATATACACCTCCTGAGCAAGTTAAAGTAGAACCTAATATTGCTATTGTTAAAGATCTCTTGTCTGATAATATTGATGGGCATGTTATTCAGTTCTGCGGTGAAACTGCTAGAATTGCTAAACCTTGTGCTAAAGATAAACATAGACCTGTGGTAGGCGTGCCTGTTATTTCTGTTAAAATAGGAGATCATTGTTATCATGGCTTATGTGATATGGGTGCTAGTGCTAGTGCAATACCTATTGACTTATACAAAGAAATTATGTATGACATTGCACTTGTTGAGTTAGAAGAAATTGATGTTACTATTAAACTTGCTAATAGAGATACTATTTCAGCAATGGGAATTGTTAGAGATATTGAAGTCTTGTGTGGGAAAACTAAATATCCTGCTGATTTTCTTGTTCTTGGTTCCCCACAAGATAGCTTTTGTCCCATTATATTTGGTAGACCCTTCTTAAATACTGTTAATGCTACCATAGATTGCACAAGGGATGTTGTTACTGTCGGCTTAGATGATATGACTCATGAATTTAATTTCTCTAAATTTAACAACATCGTGAAGAAGAATTGCCTAGTAAGGATGAAATTATTGGTCTTGCTTCTATTGCCGTACATCCTAGTGATCCTTTAGAACAATATTTGCTAGACCATGAGAATGATATGTTTATGAATGAAAGAAGGGAAATAGATGAAGTATTCTTTAAACAAGAACCTATGCTGAAACACAATTTGCCTGTTGAAATCCTAGGGGATCCTCCTCCACCTAAGGGTGATCCCGTGTTTGAGCTTAAACCATTGCCTGATAATCTTAAATATGCTTATCTTGATGAAAAGAAGATATATCCTGTTATTATTAGTTCTAACCTTTCAGAGCATGAAGAAGAAAGATTATTGAAAACTCTGAAGAAGCACCGTGCTGCTATTGGATATACTCTTGATGATCTTAAGGGCATTAGTCCCACTCTATGTCAACATAAAATAAATTTGGAAGCAGATGCCAAACCAGTTCGTGATCCTCAACGACATCTGAATCCTAAAATGAAAGAAGTGGTAAGAAAAGAAATACTAAAGCTTCTGGAGGCAGGTATAATTTATCCCGTTGCTGATAGTCAGTGGGTAAGTCCTGTTCATTGTGTCCCTAAGAAGGGAGGTATTACTGTTGTTCCTAATGATAAAGATGAATTGATTCCACAAAGAATTATTACAGGTTATAGGATGGTAATTGATTTCCGCAAATTAAATAAGGCTACTAAGAAAGATCATTACCCCTTACCTTTTATCGATCAAATGCTAGAAAGATTATGCAAACATACACATTACTGCTTTCTAGATGGTTATTCTAGTTTCTCTCAAATACCTGTGTCGGCTAAATATCAATCAAAGACTACTTTTACATGCCCTTTTGGTGCTTTTGCTTATAGACGTATGCCTTTTGGTTTATGTAATGCATCTGCTACCTTTCAAATATGCATGATGGCTATATTCTCTGACTTTTGTGAAAAGATTTGTGAGGTTTTCATGGACGACTTTTCCGTCTATGGATCTTCTTTTGATGATTGCTTGAGCAATCTTGATCGAGTTTTGCAGAGATGTGAAGAAACTAATCTTGTCTTGAATTGGGAAAAGTGCCACTTTATGGTAATGAAGGTATTGTCTTGGGGCATAAAGTTTCTGAAAGAGGTATTGAAGTTGATAAAGCCAAGGTTGATGCTATTGAAAAGATGCCATGTCCCAAGGACATCAAAGGTATAAGAAGTTTCCTTGGTCACGCTGGATTTTATAGGAGGTTCATTAAGGACTTCTCAAAAATTCTCGGCCTCTGACTAATTTATTGCAAAAAGATATACCATTTGTCTTTGATGATGATTGTGTAGAAGCATTTCAAATACTTAAGAAAGCATTAGTCTCTGCACCTATTGTTCAGCCACCTGATTGGAATTTACCCTTCGAAATTATGTGTGATGCTAGCGATTATGCTGTAGGTGCTGTTCTAGGGCAAAGAGTTGATAAGAAATTAAATGTTATCCATTATGCTAGTAAGACTCTAGACAATGCTCAAAGAAATTATGCTACTACTGAAAAAGAACTTCTAGCAGTTGTATTTGCTTGTGATAAGTTCAGACCTTATATTGTTGATTCTAAAGTAACTATCCACACTGATCATGCTGCTATTAAATATCTTATGGAGAAGAAAGATGCTAAACCTAGACTTATTAGATGGGTTCTCTTGCTACAAGAATTTGATTTGCATATTGTTGATAGAAAAGGAGCTGAGAACCCCGTTGCAGACAACTTATCTAGGTTAGAGAATGTTCTTGATGACCCACTACCTATTGATGATAGCTTTTCTGATGAACAATTAAATGTCATAAGTACTTCTCGTAGTACCCCTTGGTATGCTGATTATGCTAATTACATTGTTGCTAAATTTATACCACCTAGCTTCACATACCAACAAAAGAAAAAGTTCTTCTATGATTTGAGACATTACTTTTGGGATGACCCACATCTTTATAAACAAGGAGTAGATGGTGTTATTAGACGTTATGTACGTGAGCATGAACAGGAACAGATCCTATGCAAGTGCCACTCCGAAACTTATGGAGGACACCACGCGGGAGATAGAACTGCACATAAGGTATTGCAATCCGGTTTTTATTGGCCTACTCTCTTCAAGGATGCCCATAAGTTTGTCTTATCTTGTGATGAATGTCAAAGAATTGGTGATATTAGTAGACATCAAGAAATTCCTATGAATTATTCACTTGTTATTGAACCGTTTCATGTTTGGGGCTTTGATTATATGGGACCTTTTCCTGCCTCTAATGGATATACACATATTTTAGTTGCTGTTGATTACGTTACTAAGTGGGTAGAAGCTATTCCAACTAGTAGTGATGATCATAACACTTCTATTAAAATGCTTAAACAAGTTATTTTTCCGAGGTTTGGAGTCCCTAGATATTTAATGACTGATGGTGGTTCACATTTTATTCATGGTGCTTTCCGTAAAATGCTTGCTAAATATGACGTCAATCATAGAATTGCATCTCCGTATCACCCACAGTCTAGTGGTCAAGTAGAATTGAGTAATAGAGAACTCAAATTAATTTTGCAAAAGACTGTTAATAGGTCTAGAAAGAATTGGTCCAAGAAACTTGATGATGCATTATGGGCCTATAGAACTGCATATAAAAATCCTATGGGTATGTCTCCGTATAAAATGGTATATGGAAATGCATGTCACTTACCTCTCGAACTAGAACATAAGGCATATTGGGCTATTAAAGAGCTCAACTATGATTTCAAACTTGCCGGTGAAAAGAGGTTATTTGATATTAGCTCACTTGATGAATGGAGAACCCAAGCTTATGAAAATGCCAAGTTGTTTAAAGAAAAGGTTAAAAGATGGCATGACAAAAGGATACAAAAGCGTGAGTTTAATGTAGGTGATTATGTATTGCTATACAACTATCGTTTAGGATTTTTTGCAGGGAAACTTCTCTCTAAATGGGAAGGACCCTATGTTATCGAGGAGGCCATCTTCAAGCTACATGAGAAGATCGAGCACCTCCAAGCCCAAATCTATGACTTGCAAAACCAAAACTATGAGTATGAATATAGATTCAAAAGAATGAGTTTGGCTGTAGATTCGAGGATTCCGGAGACTCGATCATCCTTCTATGATGGTGAACCTATGGCTTGGAAGATGGATGACAAGCCCGCATCATCAACAACACCTCCACCTTCTTCACCAACAAAGAAGACATAATCACATGGGTATGGGCACTCCACTTGGCAACTGCCAAGCTTGGGGGAGTGCCCCGGTATCGTATCACCATCACTTTTATCTTCACCGTTTTTCTTAGTTCGATCCTTTTGGTAGTATTTTGATCTAGTAGAATAAAGTTTATGGCATGATCTAGTTTTAAGTTTTGCTTTACGATCTCTCTATGTAATCGAGTCCGTGAGCTATATAATAAAGATTAGTGTTGAGTCAAGGGCTTGATTCTCTTGCTATGATCTTGGGTGAATAGAAGAAAAGAGAAAAAGAATAAAAAGAAACAAAAGTTCATATTGATCTTATTGATAGTAATGACTTCACGTAGAAAGAGTGTGATGATTAAAAGTTGTTGGGAGTTGGCAGACATAGCTTTGGTCATTGTTGCAATTAATAGGAAGTAATAAGGAAAGAGAGGTTTCACATATAAATATATTATCATTGACATCTTTTATGATTGAGAGCACTCATCAAAATATGACAAGCTAAAGATTTGATGTTGGACAAGGAAGACAACGTAATGGGTTATGTTTTCTTATATCTGAGATAAAGTATGTTGTCATGGATCATCCAACATGGTGAGCTTGCCTTCCCCCTTCATGCTAGCCAAATTCTCAACACCAAGTAGAGATACTACTTGTGCTTCCAAATACCCTTAAACCAGTTTTGCCATGAGAGTCCACCATATCTACCTATGGATTGAATAAGATCCTTCAAGTAAGTTGTCATCGGTGCAAAGCAATAAAAATTGCTCTCTAAATATGTATGATTGATTGGTGTCGGAGAAATAAGCTTTATACGATCTTGTGATGTGGAAGTAATAAAAGCGACGGACTGCATAATAAAGGTTCATATCACAAGGGGCAATATAAAGTGACGTTCTTTCGCATTAAGATTTTGTACATACAACCATAAAAGCGCATGGCAACCTCTGATTCCCTCTGCGAAGGGCCTATCTTTTATTATTATCTTCTACCTTATGCAAGAGTCATGGTGATCTTCACCTTTCCTTTTTACATTTTATCCTTTGGCAAGCCCAGTGTGTTGGAAAGATCCTGATAGATATATCTAATTGAATGTAGGGGAGCATGAGTCATTATTGTTGACATTAGCCTCGAGGTAAAAGGTTGTGGGGAGAAACTATAAGCCCCTATCTTTCTCTGTGTCTGATTAAAACTCTGTAACCACAAGCATTGCGCGAGTGTTAGAAATTATGAAGGACTAGATGATAGTTGAGTATGTGGACTCGCTTTTTAGCTCTGACATAGACTCTTTCTGATGTTATGATAAATTGCAATTACTTCAATGATTGAGGTTATAGTTTGTTGGTTCTCAATAAGGTTTCTGATTCATACTTTTGCATTGTGAATAGATCATCACTTGAACATAAGTAATCATATGACAATATCTATATATGTTGCTGTTATGAGAATAATCATGATGCCCTCATGTCCGTATTTTATTTTTATCGACGCCTCTACCTCTAAACATGGGGACATATTTATTGTTATCGGCTTTCGCTTGAGGACAAGAGAGGTCTAAGCTTGGGGGAGTTGATACGTCCATTTTGCATCATGCTTTTATATTGATATTTATTGCATTATGGGTTGTTATTTCACATTATGTCACAATACTTATGGTTATTCTCTCTTATTTTACAAGGTTTACATAAGGAGGGAGAATGTCGGCAGCTGGAATTCTGGGCTGGAAAAGCAGCAAATATTAGAGACCTATTCTGCACAACTCCAAAAGTCCTGAAACTCCACGGAACACCTTATAATAAATAATGAAAAATCCTCGCCAAAGATGAAGACCAGGGGGGCCACACCCTGCTCACGAGGGTGGGGGGCGCCCCCCTAGGGTGCGCCCCTACCTCGTGGGCCCCCTGGTGGCTCTCCGATGACCATCTTCTCCTATATGAAGTCTTTCATCGAGAAAAAAAATAAGAAGCAACCTTTCGGGACGAAACTCCGCCGCCACGAGGCGGAACCTTGGCGGATCCAATCTAGAGCTCCGGCAGAGCTGTTTTGCCGGGGAAACTTCCCTCCCGGAGGGCGAAATCATCGCCATCGTCATCACCAACGCTCCTCTCATCGGGAGAGGGCAATCTCCATCAACATCTTCATCAGCACCATCTCATCTCAAAACCCTAGTTCAGCTCTTGTATCCAATTCTTGTCTCCAAGTCCAGGATTGATGCTAGTAGGTTGCTAGTAGTGTTAATTACTCCTTGTAGTTGATGCTAGTTGGTTTAATTGGTGGAAGATCATATGTTCAGATCCTTTATGCATATTATTACCCCTCTGATTATGAACATGAATATGCTTTGTGAGTAGTTACGTTTTTTCCTGAGGACAAGGGAGAAGTCTTGCTGTTAGTAGTCATGTGAATTTGGTATTCGTTCAATATTTTGATAAGATGTATGTTGTCTAGCCTCTAGTGGTGTTATGTGAACGTCGACTACATAACACTTCACCATTATTTGGGCCTAGAGGAAGGCATTGGGAAGTAATAAGTAGATGATGGATTGCTAGAGTGACAGAAGCTTAAACCCTAGTTTATGCGTTGCTTCGTAAGGGGCTGATTTGGATCCATATGTTTCATGCTATGGTTAGGTTTACCTTAATACTTTTTTTGTAGTTGCGGATGCTTGCAATAGAGGTTAATAATAAGTGGGATGCTTGTTCAAGTAAGAACATCACCCAAGCACCGGTCCACCCACATGTCAAATTATCAAAGTACCGAACGTGAATCATATGGACGTGATGAAAACTAGCTTGACGATATTCCCATGTGTCCTCGGGAGCGCTTTTCCTTATATAAGAGTTTGTCCAGGCTTGTCCTTTGCTACAAAAAGGATTGATCCACCTTGCTGCACTTTATTTACTTTTGTTACTTGTTGCTCGTTACAAATTATCTCATCACAAAACTATCTGTTACCACTTATTTCAGTACTTGCAGAGAATACCTTGCTGAAAACCGTTTATCATTTCCTTCCGCTTCTCGTTGGGTTCGACACTCTTACTTATCGAAAGGACTATGATAGATCCCCTATACTTGTGGGTCATCAGGCACCATGAATAAAATGTGAATCACCATCAGTCATTAAATATCTAGGGACTCCAAACCTTGGAAAAATAACTTCTTTAAGCATCTTAACAGAAGTGTTATGATCAGCACTACTAGTTGGAATAGCTTCTACCCACTTAGTAACATAATCAACAGCAACTAAAATATGTGTATACCCATTAGAGGAAGGAAACGGTCCCATATAATCAAAGCCCCAAACATCAATTGGTTCAATAATGAGTGAATAGTTCATAGGCATTTCTTGACGTCTACTAATATTACCAATTCTTTGACATTCATCACAAGATAAGACAAACTTACGGGCATCCTTGAAGAGAGTAGGCCAATAAAAACCAGATTGCAATACCTTACGCGCAGTTCTATCTCCAGCGTGGTGTCCTCCATAAGCTTCGGAGTGACACTTGCGTAGGATCTGTTCCTGTTCATGCTCAGGTATACAACGTCTAATAACACCATCTACTCCTTCTTTACAAAGGTGTGGGTCATCCCAGAAGTAATGTCTTAAATCGTAGAAAAACTTTTTCTTTTGTTGGTATGTGAAACTAGGTGGTATAAATTTAGCAACATTGTAATTAGCATAATTAGCATACCATGGAGAAGTATGAGAAGCATTTATGATAGCTAATTGTTCATCGGGAAAGCTATCATCAATAGGTAGTGGGTCATCAAGAACATTTTCTAACCTAGACAAGTTGTCTGCAACGGGGTTCTCAGCTCCCTTTCTATCAATAATATGCAAATCAAATTCTTGTAGCAAGAGAACCCATCTAATAAGTCTAGGTTTAGCATCTTTCTTTTCCATAAGATATTTAATAGCAACATGATCAGTGTGAATAGTTACTTTAGAATCAACAATATAAGGTCTACACTTATCACAAGCAAAAACAACTGCTAAAAATTCTTTTTCAGTAGTAGCATAATTTCTCTAGGCATTGTCTAGAGTTTTACTAGCATATTGAATAACATTTAATTTCTTGTCAACTCTTTGTCCTAGAACATCACCTACAGCATAATCGCTAGCATCACACATAATTTCAAAGGTTAAATTCCAATCAGGTGGCTGAACAATAGGTGCAGAGATTAATGCTTTCTTAAGTATTTCAAATGCTTCTACACAATCATCATCAAAGACAAAAGGAATATCTTTTTGTAATAGATTAGTTAGAGGCCGAGAAATTTTTGAGAAGTCCTTAATGAACCTCCTATAAAAACCGACATGAACAAGGAAACTTCTTATACCTTTGATGTCCTTGGGACATGGCATCTTTTCAATAGCATCAACTTTAGCTTTGTCAACTTGAATACCTCTTTCAGAAATTTTATGCCCCAAGACAATGCCTTCATTAACCATAAAGTGGCATTTCTCCCCATTCAAGACAAGATTAGTTTCTTCACATCTCGGCAAAACTCGATCAAGGTTGCTCAAGCAATCATCAAAAGAGGATCCATAAACGGAGAAATCATCCATGAAAACCTCACAAATCTTTTCACAAAAATCAGAGAATATAGCCATCATGCATCTTTGAAAGGTAGCAGGTGCATTATATAAACCAAAAGGCATACGTCTATAAGCAAAAGTACCGAAAGGGCAAGTAAAAGTGGTCTTTGCTTGATCGTCAGCTGACACAGGTATTTGAGAGAAACCAGAATAACCATCTAGAAAGCAAAAATGTGTGTGTTTGGATAACCTTTCTAGCATTTGATCAATGAATGGCAAGGGGCAATGATCTTTTTAGTAGCTTTATTTAATTTGCGGAAATCAATTACCATCCTATAACCTGTAATAATTCTTTGCGGAATCAATTCATCTTTATCATTAGGAACAACAGCAATACCTCCGTTCTTAGGGACACAATGGACATGACTTACCCACTGACTATCAGCAACGGGATAAATTATACCCACCTCAAGTAGATTTAATATTTCCTTTCTTACCACTTCTTTCATCTTAGGATTTAACCGTCGCTGATGATCAATAACTGGTTTGGCGTCTTTCTCCAAATTTATTTTGTGTTGACATAGAGTGGGACTAATGCCCTTAAGATCATCAAGAGTATATCCAATAGCAACACAGTGCTTCTTTAGAGTTTTCAATATTTTTTCTTCCTCCTTCTCTAAAAGGTTAGCACTAATAATAATAGGATATATCTTCTTTTCAGCAAGATAATCATATTTAAGAGTATCAGGCAATGGTTTAAGCTCAAACACGGGATCACCCTTGGGTGGAGGAGGATCCCCTAGGATTTCAACAGGCAAGTTGTGTTTCAGAATAGGTCCCTGTTTAAAGAATACTTCGTCTATTTCCCTTCTTTCATTCATAAACATATCATTTCCATGGTCTAGAAAATATTGTTCTAAATGATCATTAGGAGGCACAACAATAGAAGCAAGACCAATAATTTCATCCTTACTAGGCAATTCCTCATCACGGGGTTGTCTATGAAATTTAGAAAAATTAAACCCATGAGACATATCATCCAAACCAATAGTAACAACATCCTTTTCGCAGTCTATCTTAGCATTAACAGTGTTCAAGAAGGATCTACCAAATATAATAGGACAAAAGCTATCTTGTGGGGAACCAAGAACAAGAAAATCAGCAGGTTATTTAACTTTCCCACACAAGACTTCGACATCTCTAACAATCCCAATCGGTGAAATAGTATCTCTATTGGCCAACTTAATGGTGACATCAATTTCTTCTAACTCAGCGGGTGCAATATCATGCATAATTTCTTGATATAAATAAATAGGTATTGCACTAGCACTAGCACCCATATCACACAAGCCATGATAACAATGATCTCCTATTTTAACAGAAATAACAGGCATGCCTACCACAAGTCTATGTTTATCTTTAGCACCAGGTTTAGCAATTCTAGCAGTCTCATCACAAAAGTAAATAACACGCCCATCAATATTATCAGCCAAGAGATCTTTAACAATAGAAATATTAGGTTCAACTTTAACTTGCTCAGGAGGTGTATAAGTTCTAATATTGCTTTTACGAACCACAATTGAAGCTTTAGCATGACCCTTTATCCTAACAGGGAAAGGTGGTTTCTCAACATAAGCAGTAGGAACAATAGGATCATTATAAGTGACAGTCTTTTCTTCAACTTTAATAGGTTCAACTACTTTTACTTCTATTGGAGGATGATATTTAAACCACTTCTCCTTAGGGAGATCAACATGAGCAGCAAAGGATTCACAAAAAGAAGCTACTATCTCAGAGTCAAGTCCATATTTAGTGCTAAATTTACGGAAAACATCGGTATCCATAAAAGATTTAACACAATCAAACTTAGCTGTTATACCCGACTCCTTACCTTCGTCGATATCCCAATCTTCAGAGTTGCGTTTAATTATTTCCAATAAATCCCATTTGAACTCAATAATCTTCATCATAAAAGAGCCAGTACAAGAAGTATCGAGCATGGAGCGATTGTTGTCAGAAAGCCGAGCATAAAAATTTTGAACAATCATTTGTCTTGAGAGCTCATTGTTGGGGCATGAATATAACATTGACTTAAGCCTCCCCCAAGCTTGAGCTATGCTTTCTCCTTCGCGAGGCCAAAAATTATATATATAATTACGATCACGATGAACAAGATGCATAGGATAAAACTTCTGATGAAATTCCAATTTCAATCGCTTGTAGTCCCATGATCCCATATCATCACATAGCCTATACCATGTCAATGCATCTCCCTTCAAAGATAAAGGGAAGACCTTCTTCTTGATAACATCATCGGGCATACCTGCAAGCTTAAATAATCCACAAACTTCATCCACATAGATTAAGTGTAAATCGGGATGCAATGTTCCATCTCCTGCAAAAGGATTAGCTAGCAGTTTCTCTATCATACCCGAAGGAATTTCAAAGTAAACATTTTCATCAGGTTCAGTAGGTTGAGGAGCGACTATTTGCTCTACCGGACGGGGTGAAGATACCCCGAACAAGCCCCTCAAAGGATTACTTTCCATAGTAACAAGTGACCGTAAATTTCAGCACACTATATAAATTTTTCCTTACCAATGCCACCTACCAAAGGCGCTTCACTCCCCGGCAACGCGCCAGAAAAGAGTCTTGATGACCCACAAGTATAGGGGATCTATCGTAGTCCTTTCGATAAGTAAGAGTGTTGAACCCAACAAGGAGCAGAAGGAAATGATAAGCAGTTTTCAGTAAGGTATTCTCTGCAAGCACTGAAATTATCGGTAACAGATAGTTTTGTGATAAGGTAATTTGTAACGGGTAACGAATAACAAGTGTAAATAAAGTGCAGCAAGATTCCCCAATCCTTTTTGTAGCAAAGGACAAGTCTGGACAAACTCTTATATAGAGAAAAGCGCTCCCGAGGACACATGGGAATTATCGTCAAGCTAGTTTTCATCACGTTCATATGATTCGCGTTCGGTACTTTGATAATTTGATATGTGGGTGGACCGGTGCTTGGGTGTTGTCCTTACTTGGACTAGCATCCCACTTATGATTAACTCCTATTGCAAGCATCCGCAACTACAAAAGAAGTATTAAGGTAAACCTAACCATAGCATGAAACATATGGATCCAAATCAGCCCCTTACGAAGCAACGCATAAACTATGGTTTAAGCTTCTGTCACTCTAGCAACCCATCATCTACTTATTACTTCCCAATGCCTTCCTCTAGGCCCAAACAATGGTGAAGTGTCATGTAGTCGACGTTCACATGACACCACTAGAGGAGAGACAACATACATCTCATCAAAATATCGAACGAATACCAAATTCACATGACTACTAATAGCAAGACTTCTCCCATGTCCTCAGGAACAAACATAACTACACACAAAGCATATTCATATTCATAATCAGAGGGGTATTAATATGCATAATGGATCTGAACATATGATCTTCCACCAAATAAACCAACTAGCATCAACTACAAGGAGTAATCAACACTACTAGCAACCCGCAGGTACCAATCTGAGGCTTTGGGACAAAGATTGGATACAAGAGATGAACTAGGGTTTGAAAGGAGATGGTGCTGGTGAAGATGTTGATGGAGATTGGCCCCCTCCTGATGAGAGGAGCGTTGATGATGACGATGGCGATGATTTCCCCCTTCCGGAGAGAAGTTTCCACGACAGAACAGCTCTGCCGGAGCCCTAGATTGGTTCCGCCAAGGTTCCTCCTTGTGGGGGCGGAGTTTCGTCCCGTAAGCTTGCTTATGATTTTTTCTCGGACGAAAGACTTCATATAGCAGAAGATGGGCACCGGAGGGCCACCAGGGGGCCCACGAGGCAGGGAGGCGCGCCCAGGGTGGTAGGGCGCGCCCCCACCCTCGTGGCCAGGGTGTGGGCCCCCTTTGGTATTTTCTTCGCTCAATATTTTTTATTATTTCCAAAAATAACTTCTGTGGAGTTTCAGGACTTTTGGAGTTGTGTAGAATAGGTCTCTAATATTTGCTCCTTTTCCAGCCCAGAATTCCAGCTGCCGGCATTCCCCCTCTTCATGTAAACCTTGTAAAATAAGAGAGAATAGGCATAAGTATTGTGATATAATGTGTAATAACAGCCCACAATGCAATAAATAACGATACAAAAGCATGATGCAAAATGGACGTATCAATATAAAGCATATGGAGAGAAGACTACTCTCGGTGATGGCTTATAAATTGTTAGTCGTGCAGGCTTGGTTGCTGAGACATTTGTTTCATACTAAAATTTTAAGATAATTTTACTCGGAAAATTCATGTTGTGTACCATGCATGTGTGTGTGTGTGTGGGGGGGGGGGGCGTGTTTGTCTGAGAACTAAAGTATAGACAATCCCACATGCGAACCTACCCATATGAGCACCTCTGAAAGACTGAGCCGATGGCTCTAGAGATTGATTAAGCCACCATAGGCGCCTCACTATCGATGGAACATCTCCTCACATTGAAAGAATATTCTGCCTTTATGAGACACCAAAGCAACATGGAGTTTGAACCCTTGTTGTTCTTAATAAATGTTGGATTTATTTATTAATACTATTCGTACTAGTAGTAAAAATGAAAACTCATATGTGATATTTCTTCATACATGATATTCTACATTATGACCTAAATTGGTAACAAGGTTTATACATCACACTTTTTTTATTTCAATTGATATTTGTTTCGTAATAACACGCACAATAAAAAGAACTAATGAGTATATAATACAAATTAGGAGAGGGCGATGCTAATATTAATGACCAGACAAGTTATCTTATTGATAACATCTTGATTGAATCATGAATGTTTTGAATTTGTAGTTTAAAAGAAAGAATGATAAAGCATAACTTGGAATATTATCACTTCAAAATGCATTTCATAAAATGGTATTTATTGTTGACTATGTGTTGCCCTTCATTCCATTGAAGTTAGCTATTCCTCTTTCTTCAGCACCATGAATCAAAGACATTATCCTTTCTTTATTCTATGATTGTCTAGGACAATCCGCTAGGCTTTATTG
Source organism: Triticum urartu (assembly GCF_003073215.2). Taxonomy (NCBI): domain Eukaryota; kingdom Viridiplantae; phylum Streptophyta; class Magnoliopsida; order Poales; family Poaceae; genus Triticum; species Triticum urartu. The sequence goes on from NC_053028.1 coordinate 13,531,952, forward strand.
ATCATAAGTAATCATTACATGGATAAAATGGGGATCATAAGGTTCCCTAACACAAGATGATGGCCCTGATTAAAAGACATAGAGTATCCAGCAGGAGCATGATCTTCAAAATTTGAGCTTCTACTTTCATGCACACAATTACACTTGATAAACACCGACTTCCAAGCCTCGATCTCCTTGGATATTGCTCCATGGCACCCACAAGTCCCGCTGTTGATGTCATTTACGCCTGTCTTGAAGTCAAAGGCAAGTGTGCAGATTTTGGATGGACTTATCTACTTATATTGTGAAAGGATTTGTTATACATGTAACACTAAGCATCAAGGCTCCCTAATAAAGATATTCCAGATCACAACATAGGAATATGGCAGAGTGACAATCTCTTGGCTTGGAGACACCTGCTTCTACATTAAGATTTGCACACTCGACTGGTGCCGGTTTGAAACATTCTCCCTGACAAGTAGGGGGTTCTTGGTTGAGACACCTTGGGTTTATGCAATTCGTGGAGTTTACTGATCTATGGGGTCACAAAGGCATGGGCTGAAGGAGGCTCTAATAGATGCCCTCGTGAACTTGGGCTCCTATTCGCACAAGATCTTAATAGATGATCTTGTTTCCTATTCTTAGGACAGAATCGTTTTTTTATTTAAACTTAATAGCGATTTTTTTAACGAACGAGAGAATGATTGTCTAGAGCATATGAAATTGATCGATGACTTCGTCTCGTGAACGCGGGCTAGGCCCATTGGGTTTGTTTTTTCACAACACGCTGCAGGCCTGGGCCTTGGCAGAGCAAGTAGCTGTATCCTATTTGGGCAATAGGCACTTTGTAGGACGAGCTCCATTGATCCCTATATTTTCAATAATGCCAAAATTGTATTTCAAAGTTTCAATTTTTTTTGAAAAAATCAACATGTTTATATGGATGTATATTACACATGTGCAAATTTTGATGCTGAATAAATAACATTGCAAGTTACAAAAAAAAGACAAAATCGTGATTTTGGAAAGATGAACAGTGCATGTACTATTCACTATTTAGAAATCACCATTTTTTTTTCATTTTTGTATAGCTCATATGTTTACGAAAATACAAAGGTGAACATGGGTGCGCGCGCACCCACGTGAATAATAAATTCATAAAAAATATTAGAAAATTATGAAATTTCGTTGTATGAATCTTAGTCGATCATTCTACTCATGTGTGAAGTTTCATGACGTATTGACACCCATGGTATTCTTAGTTAAGAAAATACAAACGGGACCATATTATTCATTAAATAGTGTTTTTTAATATAGCTTCAATTATCTTCAATTTTGTCATTTTTGCCTAGATTACCACGGATGTGATTTCTTCGTGAAACTTCATATGCGAGTATACCGGTTGACTATGTTTATTTAAAAAATAAATTCAGATTTTTTTAATTTTTTGTAGCATTTTTTGATTTACTATTTATAAAGGGTGCGCGCGCACCCATGTTCACCAAATCCGCGCACGAAACTTTACACATGTGTAATATACATGCATATGAACATGTAGAATTATTTATGGATTTTTTTGAAACTTTAAATGTGATTTTTCAACTATTTAAAATCAATGCACCTGGGTTCCAAAAATCCACTCTCAGTTTTTGGTGTGTAGATTGCCAAATATACCTTATTTGGGATAGGGAATGAATATGTATCGCTCGTAGTGACTCTTATGCTAGAGTCACCGCTAGTAAGCTGGTAGTGGGCCCGCCCAGTAGCCACGTGGTCTCGTCACACACATGTTTCACGTGTTTTTTTATTTCTCAAAATACAAAATACGTATATTAGAAATAAATTACTTATTTTTCTATAATTGTTCATTGCACAATAAAAATATGAAAATGCCGTGTAAATAATTTGCGCTACTTTTAATAAATATTTATACCCTTGAAAAAATACATGAGAAATTTTAAATATGTTTGTGCGTTTTAGAAATAGTGTATGTGACATTAAAAAAATGTCCACATAATTAATAATTTTTTTCGTTCCATTGAACAAATGTACATTATATTTAGAAAAATGTTCATGCATTTCAAACAAAATATTTCTGATATTTCTAGAAATAGTTATCCTATGTAATAGTTTTTTCTATTCTTTGTAAAAATGTTTCCTATCACACAAAAAACGTTTCCATCTGTATTTGATTTTTCTAACACATTTTCAAAAAAAGTATTTGAAAACAATTTTCTATGTTGTTTCAAAAGATGTTAAATGATTATATTAAAGTGTTGGAGATATATGCTGAAAATGTACAATGTGTATGAAAAAGTAGACATCAAAAAATAAATTTGAAATTTTTTAATCATCTGTTTAAAAGTGTGAAGCATGTTTTTTCCAATGTATATGAAAATAGAACATTCTGTATGAAAAAAATTATAGATGTGTTTAAAAACAAGAAGGAAGAAATTGAATTATTTTTTAGAAAAAATCCCATGTATTCCCCTGAAAACCGAAGAAATGAACAAAAAAAAGTCCAGGTAAAGTAAAAAGAAAAAATCAAATAAAACAGAAGAAAAAACAAAGAAAACCCGAAAGAGAACTATGCAAAACAGTGACAAAACTAATTACAAACACCACAGAAAAGAACTTGCGTGTACTTCATTATTGGTTCGGCCCAAAACTGTCGCGCTAGAGGCGAGCTCTAATAGGAATGAGTATATGGGTGATACATAGCTTTTCCTTTTGCACTTGGTTGAGGAAGGTTCCTCTTGATTTCTGGGCGGCTTTCTCTGGTTTTTCTATGACATGTTTTGTTTGATTTTTTCGTTTTTGGTTTATTTTTTAAATTTTGTAAATTTTTGAAGTTATGCATACATTTATGAAATTGCCAAAAATAATCTTCAAATACATATAGTTTTTCAAGTTGATGTTTTTTTCGAAATTCATGAAACCTTTTGAAATTCAAGAACTTTTACAAATTCTTCATTTTTTAAAGATCATGAACTTTTAGAATTCATTTAATTTTTATTTTATTGATTTATTCTGAATCCGAAATTGCTTTTAAGGTCGCGAATTTTTTTGAATCCACAATTTTAAAATTGATGATTTATTTCCTAATTCGCCAACATTTTTTGAATCTACTCTTTTCATGTTTGTGATTGTTTTAAATTCAACACTCAACGTGTTCAACGGCTACAGTCAAACTCAATGGTTAAAAATAGGCATCTTGGTTTTTGTGAATTGATAGACGCCTGCTTTTTTTCTGTGTAGCGAGTGGAAAAAAGAAGAAGAAATGAACTGACAAAACAAGTGCTAGCACTACATGGGTGAGCCCATATCCTTCACGCAATCTTGTGGTAATACGACATGTGAAGCACTGTATAGGAGCTCTCGAGCAAGGACACTAGCATTAGAATAGTATTAGTACCAAGCGGGCCACATCAGTTCACTAGTAGAAAAAAAGTCAAATGTGAGCCACATTAGTCCCGGTTTGAATTTGAGCCGGCACTAATGTGTTCATTAGTGCCGATTCCAACGGCTAGGCGGGAGGAGATTTTTAGTACCGGTTTGGAACGAACCTTTAGTACCCGTTCATGTCACGAACCGGTACTAAAGAGGCTGGGGCCGACCAGCCCCTTTAGTACCGATTTGTGGCATGAACCGGTAGTAAAGAGGTTGTGGCAGGCTGTTTTTAGTCACACCTCGCTCCCCTAGCAAGATTTTTACCACCTTAAATATATGAAGCACTTGGTCTTCATTGAACTCTATGTGTTGAATTTGTGGTCGCAATATGAGTCTTCACTGGTTTCTAAACCGTTGAGGACTCATGTTGACAATTCTGATTATACACAAAAAGATCATTGATAATGAATGTATTTTTGATGTATATTTTTACATGTTTACGCCCTCACATGTATAATCAATGTTTTTTTTAAATTATTTGAAATGCAGACTTTTTTTGCATTCAGTATGCAGCATTCAAAGCGACGTCATCAATTTCCAACAATTCTGACATCATTTGCTACTTTTCAGTCATTTACCGATTTGTTTAGAGAGTTAAATGACCGTGAAATTGAAAATCACTACAAAAGAAACTCTGTAAATCTTGAAAGTTGACATGGTATCATCATTTAACCCGCATAGCATGCGCAAAAGAGTAGAGAGGGTCACGGCAAAAACTGGTCGCACTTCGTGTACAAACTGGACAATCCCTTTTGGAGTATCAGGGTTTCGGACGAGAACTCATCTGTTACACGGGCACTTCATTTTTTTAAACTTATTTGAACTCCAGACTTTTTTTTGCGTTCCGTATGCACCATTCAAAGCGACGTCATCAATTTTCAACACTTTCTGACATCATAAGCTATTTTTCAGTCATTTACCGATTTGTTTAGAGAGCTAAATGACCGTGAAATACCCTTTAGTACCGGTTGATGGCTCCAACCGGTACTAATGGGAGGGGGGGGGGGCTTTGGTACCGGTTGGAGCCATGGACCGGTACTAAAGGGGGCCGTTTCCCGCCGCTTGACCTCGCAAAATTGGCCTTTAGTACCGGTTGGTGGCTCCAACCGGTACTAAAGGCCCCTCCTATATATATGGCACTTACGAAAAATTCAGTTTCATCGACCACCACTTCTTCTTCAACTGCTTCGCGCGACATCGCCGCCGCCGCGCCGTCGCCCATCGCGCGCCGCCCTCGCCGCCCCCGCCCCCGCCGCGCGCCATCGCCCCCGCCGCCCGTCGTCGCCGTCTCGCGCCACCGCCCTGTACGTCGCCGTCTCGATCACGCCGTCGCCCCCGGCCCACCGCCCGTCGTCGCGCCGTTCCCATCACGTCGCCATCTCGCGCCGCCGCCTGTACGCTGCCGCCCCCCGCTCGTACACACACACACACATTTTTTTTACTTATTTTCTTTTTCGTAATTAAGCATGACTTACATATGCTTCATTTGCTTCAACTTATAATTTTAAATTTTCACTATTCTACTAGCGCATCCCCTGCCATGCAAGAGTTTTTGTCTTGGATAAGATAGGTTCCAGTGCTATGGAAACTATGGAGGTAAAGAGAGTTTACCTGAAGACCGAGCATGGTTATACTTTCAACGTCAAATTATACAATGCAGACACATACACCTATTTTGAATGCAAAACTTGGCAAGCACTATGCAAGGCTTATGCATTTGAGCCTGATATGGTTATCACCTTTGATATTCGTCCGGAAGATGATATTGAAGGTAATAGAGACATCTAGGTCGATGTGCAGACGCCTCCAGTTCTACCATTATGTGAGTTTCTTAACCATATTTATGTCTTTGATATTGTTTATTCAAAAAGAGTTGACAACTAATTTCTATTGTCAGCTTATTTCCGTTCAAGCAAACATGTCCAGCGCTTAGTAGACAGGACCTACTACTGTCCCGGGGCTGAACTAAACTGCGAGGAGATAAGTCATTATGTTTCATGGCTTGAGGATCTTCATACTGTCAAGATAAATTTTCTTCCTGCACTTAGAAATGTTAGTACTCAAAACGTGCGACCAATAGTGATCGTATTGAACTACGGTCAGACCTATTTAAGAAAGATGATAAGATTTTTACTATTTGTCCTCAGTGCATCTTTTGCATACATTATTTCTGAAGCTAAACTTTCATTGCTAAGTATATTAATTACTATACGATGTTCTTCAACAGGGACTCCCGATGACAGTTGTGCCTTAGTGGATCGAGACTAAAGGTCGCATGTCAATGGTTAGCTTACGGCCAAGATATCCTACATTGCACATGAGTGCATTCATGATTTCTAAAAGCGATGAATGCTTAATAGTGAAAGATTGGAGCAAAATTGTTAACGATCCCAGAGAAGTAATAGGGGGCAGCAATCAGAAGTGCAGCCCACGATTAGGAGACAGGTTCATCTGCATGCTCCAGTATGATGAATAAGGAGAGCTATACATGTTCTATGCTATTTTATCTGAGAGAGAGCAGCAGGAGTGATTTAGCTAGTTCATGCTCTTAGTACTTATCCTCTCATGTCCGTGTTCTTCGTCCTGAACTTAATCTCAAAGAGTGATTTGCTTTTGTGGTGTTATGAACGCTTATAATATCATGACCATGTTGAACTCTATGATATCTTTGCTTCTGGTACAAGTGAATGTTTCTTCTTTAAGCTAGTGTTGGTGGTGATTAGATAGCGGTAATGATTATGATGATTAAATAGTGGTAATGACGACTATATATGGTGATTTTTTAGCTAGCTAGTATACTGTTGTTGATGATATGATGCAAGAGTTTTTATATTAATATGATGATGAGTTATTATATCATTTATGAAAGAAACCACAAATTAGTTTCAGCTGGATGGAGCCTAGCTAAGTGATCAAGTATATGCCATATCCATATTATACTTGATCACCACTTAGCTAGGATCCACATTCATCCAGTCGAAACTAATCTGCGGTACTTTCACCTAATGATTTAACAACTCATTATAATGTAAAACAATCACTAAATTAAATTGAAAACACAAAATTAAAGGAAAAATTAAAAATAAAATCAAAACACACCCAAACATTTAGTACCAGTTGGTGTTACCAACTGGTACTAATGTCCTACACGCACCGGGCCTGGCTCATGCCACGTGGTGGCACGTTAGCGCCGGTTCGTGCCGAACCGATACTAAAGGGGGGGACCTTTAGTCCTCACCCTTTAGTGCCGGTTACGGAACCGGCACTAAAGGCCTTTACGAACCGAGACTAAAGCCCGGTTCTGCACTAGTGGTCGCTCCTCTCTGAACTGGCCTATTGCTCTAGGACCACTTGGCCATGACGCCAAACAAACACACGCTAATATACTTTGAGCGTGTCTTACAGTATGGATGATATACCCCTGCACCAAAGATGAACCAAGCACATTGACAACTTCATGTTACTGAGGTGGCACATGGACCATGATTCATCACAGTAACTTAGGATGGTGGTCGTGCACGCTACCAGGAGAGAATATTGTGTGCAACGAAATGCAAATGCGACCAAATAATAATAAAAATAACAATTATGATTCTTTCTTATGCAGCAAGCTCAGGAGATATTGCAAATACTCAAACCAGATGAAATCAGCTTGTGAACTTGAGACCTCGACATAAAAAAATGATTGCGACAAAGGGAATTTTCCAGACAGAGTGGTGGTCTCATAAAAAAGCGCAAGATACCGACGGTGAGTCTTGACAAGGCTTGATTTTTTTTTTTTTTGCATTTTCTCTTTAATGAGATATAGCTTTGAAATAATGACGGGCAGACATTTAGGAAATACGCTCCAAAGGAAGGGTTGTCCATCTGACAAGATCAATGCAAACAACTTGCCAATGTAAATAGCATGAAAACTCGGTGCAGATTTTGCACAACACAACTTGTCTGTGATATTTAATTGAGGATAATCTTTGCTTTCAATTGTACCGCGGAGAATATGTAATGTGTGCGATGCATAGCCTGAGGGTCATTCTTCTCGTAAAAACATATGTGTCACGGAAAATCTTCACAAGTTCTACCCATTTGAGATAATTCATCTAAAGCAACCATGAAACATGAAGAGCACTACTTGTTCATCTTCACAATATCTCAACTCATGCTACAACTCCAACCTTTTTTTTGTTCCTCAACCTGGAAGCTTAAACCAAGCCCAAGCTTCACTATGGCACTTGCACCCTAGTTGGATGTGTACCATGTGGCGGGTGGCGATGGTGTAACTGCATGCCTCACAAAAGGGTGAGAATAAAGAGTGATATAGCCGAGGATAACATGGCATCCAACGACAGAGACGACACATGGCTAGTTGGATCACATTGCTGCGGATCACAGACCCACATAGTGAAGATGTGCGCCAATGATACATGGCTGAGTTTGCACTAACAACACCAAAGGATGTGGAGGGGGCATGGTAGACAATGTATGATCCAACAGCTGGTTAAAGCCATAACCGCAACCTGACGAGACTGTTGTGGTCGGAGGTGGCATGGCATCGTGTACTTTCTCGTTGTGTCACTCAAAGAGGTTCCTTCCTAACACCTCCTATTCACTAGTAGAAAAAGGACCTAATGTGAGACACATTAGTCCCGGTTCGATTTTGGCCCGATACTAATGGCACCATTAGTGCCGGTTCGAACGGCTATGCATTAATGCCGGTTCGTGTTGAACCTTTACCGGTTCGTGCCAGGACCCGGTGCTAATGAGGTGGTGGCAGGCTGGCGTCAGGCCGGGGCCCCATGATCACCTTTAGTATCGGTTCGTGGCACAAACCGGTACTAAAGGGCCAACCGGGACTAAAGGGGTCTGACCTTTAGTCCCGGTTGGAGACACAAACCGGGACTATAGGGCAATTTTCAAACTCTACCCCCCCCCCCCCCCCCCGTGTATCGCCATTTCAGTTTTGAAAAAATCAAAAGAAAATGATAAAAACTTCAGAAAATAAAATCCTTCGAGAGGTAGTTATATTACTACACCTACTAGTTATGAAAATTTGAAAACTTAAATTTGGACATGTTTTGCAAAAAGTGTAGGGAAAATGTAAAACGGCTATAACTTTTGCATACGATGTCGGAAAAAAACATATAATATATTAAAAAAATTCAGCACGAAAATTCGCATCCGATGGAGACGGCCTACGGCCTGTTTGCAATTTTTTAGAACCCTCAAATTCCAAAAGGAAAAAAAGATGTGCTCAAATTTCAGTTTTTTTAATTTTGGTCAAACTACTTATTCAAGAAGTATTAATGTTACTACATAATTATTCAAGAATATTAGTGTTACTAAATAATTATTTCATTTTTTTGAATTTTGGTCAAATCTGGTCAAACTATGGTCAAACTGTGGTCAAACTTATTCAAGAAATATTAGTGTTACTAAATAATTACAGTTTTTAGAATAATAGTTTCAAACTCAAATGGTGAAATGAGTGACCTAATGCTCAAGCTAAACTGCTAAGGGTTAATAGGATTGACAACTTACATTTGTTAGGAAAACAACAAGTGCAGACTTGGAAAATAGGGGAATAGAACTCCGAAGTTAAGCGTGCTCAGGCTGGGGGAGTGAGAGGATGGGTGACCGACCGGGAAGTTAGACGATTTGGAATGAGTGATCCACACTTGAGCAGTTAAGAGGGGTGATTAGAGACTAAATCATCAAATAATTAAATTCAGAAAATTGAAAATCGAAAAAAAATCAATTTTTTTTCAAAATTTTCAAAAAATAAATAAAAAAACCTTTAGTACTGGTTGGTAACACCAACCGGTACTAAAGGTCCCCCATGCCACGACGCGACCTCACGCCACGTGGTGGGCCTTTAGTGGCGGTTCGTGCCGAACCGGTACTAAAGGAGGGGGGGGGGGCTTTAGTGCCCACACTTTAGTGCCGGTTACAGAACCGGCACTAAAGGCCCTTGCGAACCGGTTTTAAACCTCCGTTTTCTACTAGTGATTCTCAAGGTAATATACCTTTAGTTTACTTTTCCTTTCTATTTTGTATTTCATGCATTGCTGGCATGAGAGTAAATGGTTAAACCTCCATGACTACGAGCCATGGATAGAAATTGTTGATAGGTGGTCATATAATGTTTTCTTGCATAGTTTCTGCACATAGTTGGTGTATGTGATAAATATGTTGAAATCACTGCTCGAGCATGGAGAGCACACACATAATAGGCAATGGTTTATAAACACTTACTCGTGCAGGGTGTGGTTGCTGCAAATATTCACATCTAATCAATTTCTCTATATATTGTTCTTGAAATGGGTTTCATATCAAATGCGCGTGTGTGTGTGTGTGAGAGAGAGAGAGAGAGAGAGAAGAGAGAGAAGGCAAATATTGTGTGTGAACAAAGAGTGTTCATGTATGTTTTACCATATCAGTTGCAACCATTAAACCGGGGCAGATCACATCCTTCAAAAAGTAAAAAATAGATAATCTCCGATGTACTAAATATGTCTTGAGCAAAAATACACATACTAATGTGGTGTGCATAGGCTGAAAAATAGTGTTAATTAGCACATGCTAATGTGGCACATTTGGCGAGATGTGAGGCTGCATCTTGAGATAATTATAGGTAGTAGGAACAAAGTATTTAGATGTTACTCCCTCCGTCCCAAAATAATCGTCTCAACTTTATTACAACTTCCTATTAAAGTTAATACAAAGTTGAGACACTTATTCTAGGACGGAGGAAGTATAAGATAAGATATGTAATTTGAGTAGTCTATGGCATATTTTTCTAACATGATAGGGGAGTTGCTATTATGTCAATAAAGAAGAAGTAATGGCTTGCATGGTCAACAATACAACACAAATAGGAAAACAATGTTTTGTAAGTGGTTTATTAGTAACCACAACTAGTAGGTCGAAAACACTTGTTAGTTTTCAACAACAACAAAATACACGACCATTGTAAAAACTTGGGCATGTCATTACAACACCAATACATTTGCATACAGTTTGCAAGAAAGTTCATTGGACAGAAGATCGATAAACTCCAAAGCTTAGACTAGACATATCAAGACCAAATGCAAGCAAAATAGAAGCTGGGCATGGCGTCCATACATGGGGGCCTCTGGCCGCATGGTATCAAGGAAATGTAGAGTGTGCAACGAGGGGACCAAGGTTGCAGCAGACTAGCCTCTATTGATGTTCTCCTGCATTCGCTTCAGGTTTGCCTACAACACCTAGTTTGGGACCTGTCGTGCATTCTTGCTGGACCCTACCTCAGTGGACTCGCCCCCTGTCTCACCCCCATGGACAGGCTCTATCATCATGAACCATCATGTTCATTTGCGCCGCCATTGCGGTGAGGGCATCGTCCACTAGCCCTCATGCGGTAAAGTAGGAATGGGCAGAGAGGTTTAAGCCCTTAGCACAGAATGATCCTGAACGTGGTCGTTTGGGTGAGGCATGTCAATGAAGGTGGACAGCGCGTCCAGAAGGCCGGAGTGCCTCACCATGAGCCTGACGGGAAGATGGTGGTTGGAGGCGGCCTAGTATCACGCAGGGGCATCTCAACGTGTAGTACATTTTACATTGTATTCTTGAGAAATCGAGGGCGTCCTTTCCCCCGTATCCTATTCGTATGCTAGCATCTATTTCCTCTTCTTTTTTTTGCATTACTCTTGCCTATCGTTGTTATGTGAGAGATGGATCATTAACCTCACCATCTGTGAAGCATGGGTTGAACCAACTCAATAGGCAGCGGTGGTGTAGAAATTATTTGCCATAGTTTTAGCCTTTTAGGGTCTGATTCCATCTAGCGAGTTATGGTTGTACATGAGTGATGGGAGATGTTGCTGTTTGTATGGTTATAGATATGGGTATGACCTCAATCAACCAAAGAACAAATTACGTGATGACCTCTATCACAGACGCGGGAGGCAACTAGTCATGCGTTTGTCGATGCCGTCATGCTCCTGCATGTACTCCACGAGCTGCTCCACATGGCTGCCGAACCGAAGCTACATACAATGTGTATCAAAGCTGGCCATTGGGCGGAGAAATTTACTTGGTTATGCCCCCCAAGCCGCTTCCAGGACACGGGCGGCGAACCCGCAGCCCGCAGCCTCAACCCACCCACCTCCTTCTCCCCCCGCCGTCGCCGGTGGTCTCCGGCAAGCAAAGCCTATGCGGAGCCGGCCGCGGCGGGGCATGCTCTCTTCAGCGGCTGTTTGCTCGTGAGATGGGAAACTCGCGGGTGACCGGCAGCTATCCAGCGCTTAGCTCCGGGGCGGCGTGCTTGCTTGTGACGGCGGAGTCGGTCTTCGGTGCGCGGCGCGGTTCATGGTTGCGGCGGCGGGTGTGCCGTCGTGGGCGCCGGTTCAGGTCAGATCTGGGCCCTCGCGGGCGGCGGCCGACGCGGACGGTGGTAGTTGGCTGGGGAGGTTTGGCTCCTCTGCTGGCCGACCTGGCGGCTGCAACGCCATCGCGCAACTAGGTGTGCTCATGCTGGCGGCTTCGAGCTCTAGGTCTAGGCTGCCGCGGCCGGATCCGATCCAGGCTGGGAGGCTAGGGCAGTTGGGGGCGGCGGGCTGTGCGGGTTTGGACTCGCTGCTTGTTCTATCGGGCATCAGGTTGGGGTGGCACCTTTCCGGGCTCACCTGCCGACCTGCTGCTTCGCGGCTGGTGGTGGCTATGTGTTCGTGCAGTAGGTGGCGAGAGTAGGGAGCAGCAAATCACGGTCAACCGGTGCTCCTCGGAGGTGGCTTGTTCACATGGGTAAAAGCCCGCTTTGGCTAGAGCCAGCAATGGTGACACTCGCGGGTGCCGCTTACCTCCTTGGAGGCATCGCTGTCTCGGTGACTTCCCCTTCGAGGCACCAGGGGAAACCCTTGTTCTTGGTCTGCCCGAAATAGTCGATGGCGGCGTGCTTCGCATCACATGCCTTCCTGAAGGTGTCAACTTGGTAGGTTCGTGTGTCAGTGTCATGTAGGCTCGGCCACTCCTTTGAGTTGTTTCGATTCTTCCATCCAAAACTGGGTTAGCGGGGTGTGATCCTCTCTGGATCACCTCGTTCCTGTACGACACCTCTTCACTTTGTAGGGTGTTGTTGGGTGCCGACCAGACGACCAACATTCAAGCGTCACCTTGCTTCGTCAGATGAAGATGGAAGTTGTGACATGGGGGGAAACCCCTAGCCCAGGTACTCTCAGTGCGGATGATGGCGGCGCAACTGTTGTTGTGGCCCTTCTTGAAGGCATCATCTTGGGGTCTTCTTGGTTGACGTGTGGGTGGTGCTTGTTGTGGGATGTTGGTGGTGGTGGTGCGGACGCATGGGTCGACGGTGGTATGGTGGTGTCGATGTCGCCCCTGTTGCTGTGCTTGCTCAAGAACTCCCATGGTTGCCATTGTGGTGTTGTGAGCTTCGTGCTCTTGGCATTGTCTTGGTTCATCTTTGCTCAATGATGATGCAAGATGCCTCCCTAACCTTCTAATCGTTCCTGAATTTTCATGGCGGAGGTCCGAGTCAAGGTTCGTGCTTGTCACTCGTTGATTGTGGATGCTATTCTGTTGCGCTATGGTGTTTGGTACGCACGCCGGTGCGGTGCGTTAGGCCACTTGCCAAGTATTGGTATTGTGATCCTTCGACGACTCCCCTCATCTAATTGTGCCTCTCGTGGTGTTGTCCTTGGTCTGCTAGCTAGGTGTGCCTTTGTATGGGGCGTCCATTTTGTTGTTTCTCTTCTTGTTTTACCCTCTCTTGTATGGTTTTCATCCCGGTTTCCCTCATAAACTGGATCAATCTTATGGCATTAAGGCCACTTTGAAATATATTCAGGTGGGGAGTCTCCCCCCTCGGGTGACCATTTCAAAAAAAAGTTGGCCATTGAGTCATTGAAATTACTACAGATTTGCAAGGAGAGGGTTAGGGCACCAGGACTCCTACCCTGTCTGCAACCAAGCCGAGGAGACAATCCAACATATTCTCATTGGCTGTGTGTTTGCCAGAATGGTGTGGCATCATATATGCTAAGCCCGTAGCAAACTAGGTTGCGAACCGATGGAAGAGGACTCTTTGGACGTTTGGTGCATCGGCAAAGTTACCGTCGACAGTTAGCAGAAGGACTTGAGAGCTACCATTCTGCTAAGCCTTAGGAGTTGTGGAAGCATAGGAATGCAACTGTCTTCGAAGGTGAGCGTCTCCATCGGTGGATCTCATGGGATCCAAGATCCTCATTGAGGGGAGTGATTGACAAAAAACTACCACTTTAGGAGTTTGCGTCCCACTGAAGTACCACATTTTAAAAGAGACGGGTAACTACCAATTTTTTTTAATTTTGTGACTAAAAACACTACAACAGAAACCCCCCTATAGCAACACATCAATGCGTTGTTTAGGTCCGTATAAGCGTTGCGATGGTCTACACCAACGGATTAATATGTGTTGCCGTTGGTGGCGTTGCAAGGGTCTACAACAACGTATATACATCCGTTGGTAAACGGTGTCAAGAAACGTTGCTACATAGCAACGTATATTGTTATAGTCTAACAACGCTACATATACGTTGCTGACCACCCTCTCAATATGGGTTAGGCTTTCCAAACACTGGTAGAAAAAGGGCCATTTGTCCCGATTCATAAGGCCCATCTGTCCCGGTTGGGGAACCGGGACTAAAGGGTCATTACTAATGCCTAGGCCTTTAGTCCCGGTTCTTATACTAACCGGGACAGATGGGCCTCCACGTGGCCGGTACTGCGAGCCCAGGCAGGAGGCCCTTTAGTCCCGGTTGGTGGCACCAACGGGGACCAATAGACATCCACGCGTCAGCTGTTCAGGGGCTAGGGTTTTTGTTTTTTTTTCTGAAGGGGGGGGGGTGTGGATTTGGGGGTTTTGTATGGTTAATTAAGGTGTTTCATATATTGTGTTAGGTAGCTAATTAATTAATAGAGAGAAGTGTCCTCTCTTATCTCCGTGCTTGGTCGACGCTACATACTATACATAGAGAGGCCCTCGACACGCTAGCTAGTAAGAAAATGAAGGAAACCATTAAGTACAGAAGTTCGTCATGCATACCGAGAGAAGTGATCGACCCCTCCTTCTCCGAGAGATTGGTCGAACAACAAGTTTCCGTATTATCTATCCGACGCTACTGGCTACATACATATACAATATGTAAGATCTCTTACAATCCCCTAGCATTTGAACTCAACTTCCACATGGTATTCTCCGGTTTTATTGATGATGTGGTCAAGAAAGAATCCCGCCAATTCCTCTTGAATTGCTTTCATGTGATCTTGTGGTAGGAGTTCATTCCGCATCCTCCACGTCTAATTTGAACAAGGGGGTTGATACATATATATGAATGAAACTCAATAGAAATGATGGTGTAATAAAATGAAATTGTGAATATTATTGCTTACGCACTTCATATTGTCTTTTAGAGTAGCCCCGCTTATTTTTCAAAGTCGCGTTGTAGATGAACTCGCACACGTAGTATCCACAGTAATCATTCCCTTGTTCCTGCCACAAGCACTTTACGAGAAATATAGGTCAATCCAACTGATAATGAAGCATTATAAATGGCATTGATGAAAGTAGCTAGAATCAACGGGAGATGCGCGCAACTAGCTAGCTAGTAGTACTTACTTTCATGTATGTATATCGCAGCTCCTTTGGCAGTCCCGGAGCTTCAGCGGTGAACTGTTTCCAAACCCTGCAAGACAAAGAAAATAATTATTACTTAAGATATCAGGAAATGAAAAAAAAGTTGCTGACATGGTGCGATAATGATCGATTGAACTTACTTATTGAGAATTTTAGTCATGTCCGCATAGGTCTCGGGATCTTTTCGTCTCGAGTCTAAGACGGTTACTAGTCCCCGCTCAAGCTTAATCTCCAGGAGAATATAGTGGAAGCTGCGCACGCATGCATAACTCATTAATTACATTACTATAACCTCGCTCGAGTAATAAGGGAAACCGAATATGCACACGACAGTAACACTCAATTGAAGTTGTATGGAAAGAGTATTAAATCTTTGTTTTGATTTATTAACAATGATTTGAGCAAGTTGGCCTCGGCCTCTTTGGCGTTCTTTTTAACCTGAAATTCATCTATGAGATTTGTGTTAAATGAACCCAATATCATACATTTCTGCTTTTCTGCACTCGACGATCTTCAATCTGCATAATATAGTGAGGATAATTATAAATACATGCAATGAAAGAGCTGAGCTATATATAGAGACTTAATGATAGAAGTAGTACTTACAGACAGTAGCAAGTTACCGTTAATTTATCGAGGGCCTTTTGATTGAAGAACTGGAAGAACTCCTCAAATGGAACATGCAACATATCAGTTCCAACAAGGTCGTGCTCCTCTTTAATTCTCAGATACAAAGTATTCGTCCCCCCAGACTCTCTGCAGGTTTTCATGTACCAATTATGGAATCTTCGCATCATCGTTGTTAGAGATTTTTCATCTTTGACGAGAGGCTTCCCGTACTCGTATCTGTGTTCGTCCACCTCCAAGAAATCATAATGTACATCGTCGGGCAGGTAATCTCCAAGATTGCTATAACCGGGCACCATCCCCGGAGCATTAGCGACGATGTCACTAGACACATTGAGCGGGGGGCATGATTGGTTCGCTTGTTCGCCGAGCTGGGCAATTTTTTTCCTAGCCGCTCGTCGTTCTTTTAACCTTTGATCACTGACAGTACTTCCCGACCGCTCCGCTTTGAGATATTCCTTTTCAGTAACGCGCTCATAGTTGGTTTTCGGCGGAGACTTTGGTGGTTTCCTCAGGGCATCGATAGTGCGCTTTGCTTTCACTGCATCTACCTTCTCCTCTGGAGGTGGATGTCTCTCTGCTTTCGCCCCTTCAAAGAAGTCCTTCACTTCTTTTTGCACGATCTTCTTGTTTTCTTCCACGGTCATCTCGTACGGTAACTTCTCTAGAGGCTTGAGAGGTGGACCGTATCTGTATTTCCTCCCGCGTCTGGCTGTACTGCTAGATGCCGGAGCAGACGGAGCGGCTGCGGCTGTCTTCTTTCGTGCTTGCTTACGAGGCGGAGGAGAAGGACTACGACGCGCCGGAGCAGCCGGGGCGGCGGCGGGTCTCTTCCGCCCTTGCTGGCGAGGCGGAGAAGGAGGAGGCTGGTGGCTGCTCGGGCGCGCTGGCGTAGGCGGAGAAGGAGGCGGAGTGCCGCCACGCACCGGAGAAGAAGGCTGAGTGCCCTGATCATCACTCGCCGGAGGAGGAGGCGGTGGAGGAGGCGGAGTGCCCTGACTCGTCGTCGGAGGAGGAGGCAGAGGCATCCAGTTCGGAAGGTTGATGAGCTCCTTCCGCCATAGGCATGGAGTCTTCAGACAAGAACCCAACCGAGTCTCCCCTTCACCCGTAGGGTGGTCAAGCTGGAGGTCCTCAAATCCTTCTGTGATTTCATCCACCATCACCCTAGCATATCCTTCTTGAATCGTCTGACAGTGAAAAGTTGCGCCAGGTTCAGGAGGTGCAACAGAGCCAACAGCTGCCTTGACTTTCAGTTCCATCCACTGCGTCATAAGGTGGCAATGCTGAGACTCCGTGATAGCATCTACGGGGTAGCTAGCAGGAGCCGTGAAGACAGGCTCCTGAAGCAGCTCCGTGGAAGCCACGCTGCTTCTCCGCTGAGATGGCGGGGTAGCTTCGGGTGTAGGTTCGGCAGGTCGCGTGCTGCGAACTGCCTCTCATTCCTCTAGCGCTTGTACCCCTGCATGCAGCGCTTGTAGTTGGGTCAACTCCTTTTTCTTCTTCCTCTCCCGGCGTTTGTAACCGCATGCGTCGGGAAATACAGCCTTCCACGAAAGGGAGCCTGGCGTGCCTCGTATCCATCCGGGGTGATCAGGATTCCCGAGGGCCTCTGTGAGCTCGTCGTTCTCTCTGTCCGGAACGAACGTCCCTTGCTGCGCCTTTTCGATATACTCCTGAAGCTTCTCGATGGGTGTGTTCAGCTGCTTGTCGGTCCAAACGCAGTTCCCTGTTACAGGGTCCAATTTTCCCCCAACCCCGATGAACCAAGTCCTGCAACGGTGTGGCCAGCGTCGCGTCTCTGGTACAATCCCTTTATCAATGAGGTCATTCTCAGCCTTGTCCCACAACGGCCGGGCTTTCAGGTAGCCACCTGACCCCGTGCGATGGTGATGCTTCTTCTTTGCAGCATTTTTCTTGTTTGTCGCTGACATCTTCACTGCTCTCTCAGATTTCTTATTGGTGAAAAATTCGGGCCACTGATCTTTGATCTTCTCAAATCGGCCGATGAATTCTGGAGTCTTGTCTTGGTCGACAAACGATGATTTCAGCTCATTCTTCCACCTCTTGAATAGCTCAGCCATCTTCTTAAGAGCATAAGCCTTGATCATTGGCTTTTTTACTGGATTCTCCGGATCCTCCTCTGGCGGGAAGGTGAAATTTTCCTGCAGCGTGGTCCAAAGATCAGCTTTCTGCCTATCGCTGACATAAGACACCTGAGAGTCTTTGTCCTTAGGCTTCAACCATTGCTCGATGCTGATCGGGATCATGTCCCTCACTAGAACCCCGCACTGAGCATTAAATTTTTGCTTGGTCCGGAGGGGTTCAATCGGTTGGCCAGCGCGATCAATTTCGATGATCGTGTACCTTACATCCGCGCGCAACTTTCTCTTCGGGCCTCGTCTCGTTACCGAAGTATTGCTCGATCCGAGGGCTAGAAAATAAGAAAAAGAAGAGAGTTAATATGTGTACATACCAAAAACAATTAATGCATCAATAAGCTATAGTCTGCACATGCTTAATTAATTAATATATATACCTGGCCGGACTCCGTTCGGTCACCGGAGCCTATGATGACCCACAAGTATAGGGGATCTATCGTAGTCCTTTCAGTAAGTAAGAGTGTCAAACCCAACGAGGAGCAGAAGGAAATGATAAGCGGTTTTCAGCAAGGTATTCTCTGCAAGCATTGAAATAATATGTAACAGATAGTTTTGTGATAGGAGAATTTGTAACGAGTAACAAGTGACAAAAGTAAATAAAGTGCAGCAAGGTGGCCCAATCCTTTTTGTAGCAAAGGACAAGCCTGGACAAACTCTTATATGATGTAAAGCTCTCCCAAGGACACATGGGAATATCGTCAAGCTAGGTGTCATCACGATCATATGATTCGCGTTCGGTACTTTGATAATTTGGTATGTGGGTGGACCGGTGCTTGGGTGCTGTCCTTACTTGGACAAGCATCCCACTTATGATTAACCTCTATTGCAAGCATCCACAACTACAACAAAAGTATTAAGGTAAGCCTAACCATAGCATGAAACATATGGATCCAAATCAGCCCCTTACAAAGCAACGCATAAACTAGGGTTTAAGCTTCTGTCACTCTAGCAACCCATCATCTACTTATTACTTCCCAATGCCTTCCTCTAGGCCCAAATAATGGTGAAGTGTCATGTAGTCGACGTTTACATAACACCACTAGAGGAGAGACAACATACATCTCATCAAAATATCGAATGAATACAAATTCACATGCCTACTAATAGCAAGACTTCTCCCATGTCCTCAGGAACAAACGTAACTACTCACAAAGCATATTCATGTTCATAATCAGAGGGGTATTAATATGCATATAGGATCTAAACATATGATCTTCCACCAAATAAACCAACTAGCATCAACTACAAGGAGTAATTAACACTACTAGCAACCCACAGGTACCAATCCTGGGTTTAGAGACAAGAATTGGATACAAGAGATGAACTAGGGTTTTGAGAGGAGATGGTGCTGGTGAAGATGTTGATGGAGATTGCCCTCTCCCGATGAGAGGAGCGTTGGTGATGACGATGGCGATGATTTCCCCCTCCCGGAGGGAAGTTTCCACGGCAGAACAGCTCCGCCAGAGCCCTAGATTGGTTCCGCCAAGGTTCCGCCTCGTGGCGGCGGAGTCTCGTCCGGAAAGATGGCTTATGATTTTTTCCTCATCGAAAGACTCCATATAGCAGAAGATGGCCATCGGAGGGCCACCAGGGGGCCCACGAGGTAGGGGGCATGCCCAGGGGGTAGGGCGCGCCCCCACCCTCGTGGGCAGCATGTGGCCCCCCTGGGGAACTTCTTGCGCTCAGTATTTTTATATATTCTGAAATTGACTTCCGTGAAGTTTCAGGACTTTTGGAGTTGTGCAGAATAGGTCTCCAATATTTGCTCCTTTTCCAGCCCAGAATCCCAGCTGCCGGCATTCTCCCTCTTTTTGTAAACCTTGTAAAATAAGAGAGAACAGGCATAAGTATTGTGATATAATGTGAATAACAACCTATAATGCAATAAATATCGATATAAAAGCATGATGCAAAATGGACGTATCAACTCCCCCAAGCTTAGACCTCGCTTGTCCTCAAGCGAAAGCCGAAATCGAAAAATATGTCCACATGTTTAGAGATAGAGGTGTCGATAAAAATAAAATACGGACATGAGGGCATCATGATCATTCTTAGAACAACAACTTATATAATTATTGTCATATGATCTCTTATGCTAGAGTAATAATTCAATCACAATTTCAAGTATGAATCATAAACTTCATTGACAACTAACAAACTATAATCTCAGTCATTGGAGCAATTGCAATTTATCATAACATAGGAAAGAGTCAACATAAGAGCTTTTCAGCAAGTCCACATACTCAACTATCATAGAATCTTTCACAATTGCTAACACTCACGCAATACTTATGGGTATGGAGTTTTAATCGGACACAGAGAAAGATAGGGGCTTATAGTTTTGCCTCCCAACGTTTTACCTCAAGGGTAAGGTCAACAATAATAGTTCATGAAAACTCACATCCAATTAGCCATATATACCATGATCTTTCCAACATGTTGTGCTTGACAAAAGATAAAATGTAAAAAGGAAGGGTGAAGATCACCATGACTCTTATGCAAGGTAGGAGATAAAAGTAAAAGATAGGCCCTTCGTAGAGGGAAGCAGAGGTTGTCATGCGCTTTTATGGTTGGATGCACAAAATCTTAATGCGAAAGAACGTCACTTTCGCATTGCCACTTGTGATATGGACCTTTATTATGCAGTCCGTCGCTTTTATTTCTTCCATATCACACGATCGTATAAAGTTTTTTTTCTCCCACACTAATAAGTCATACATATTTAGAGAGCAATTTTTATTGCTTGCACCGATGACAACTTACTTGAAGAATCTTATTCAATCCATAGGTAGGTATGGTGGACTCTCATGGCAAAACTGGTTTAAGGTTGTTTGGAAGCACAAGTAGTATCTCTACTTGGTGCAAAGAATTTGGCTAGCATGAGGGGGAAAGGCAAGCTCAATCATGTTGGATGATCCAAGACAATATAATTTATCTCAGATGCAAGAAGACATAACCCATTACGTTGTCTTCCTTGTTCAACGTGAACTCTTTAGCATGTCATATTTTAATGAGTGCTCACAATCATAAAAGATGTCCAAGATAGTATATTTATATGTGAAGACCTCTCTTTCTTTATTACTTCCTATTAATTGCAACGATGACCAAAACTATGTTTGTCAATACTCAACAACTTTTATTCATCATACTCTTTCTATGTGAGCTCATTACTCTCCAGAAGATCCACATGATCTCTTTGTTTCTTTTTATTCTTTCTCTTTTCTTTTATTCACTTAGGATCATGGAAAAATAATCAAGCCCTTGACTCAACACTCATCTTTATTATATATAGCTCACGGACTCGATTACATAGAAGGGTCATAAAGCAAAACTCACAACTAGATCATACTAAGAACTTTTATTCTACTAGATCAAAATATTATCAAAAGGATTGAACTAAGAAAAGCGGTAAAGATAAAAGTGATGGTGATACAATACCGGGGCACTCCCCCAAGCTTGGCAGTTGCCAAGGGGAGTGCCCATACCAGATACTCAATTCTTCTTTGTTGGTGAAGAAGGTGATGGTTTTGTTGATGGCGTAGGCTTGTCGTGCTTCTTCCAAGGCATAGGCTCACCATCATAGAAGGATGTTCGAGTCTCCTGAAACCTCAAATCTGCAGCCAAACTCATCCTCTTGAATCTATATTCATACTCATAGTTTTGATTTTGCAGGTCATAGATCTGGGCTTGGAGGTGCTCGATTTTCTCATGAAGCTTGAAGATGGCCTCCCCAATGTCCTTGACGTCCAGCTTGTGGTTGTTGGTGAACTCCGTGATCATAATGTGATTGGAATCAAGTCCACGCTCCACCATCTCCTGACACTTGAAAACTTCTTGCTCCAATGCCTCGAGCCTTGCCTCCGTGCTTCCGGTCTTCCTTGGTCCCTCAACATCGCGGATGTGCAACAACCCCTCACGCATCTCAATGGTTTGAGGGTGTTGCAGCACTTCCGCGAGGTAGGGGTTGATGACCTTCTCGAAAAATTGGTCCTTGGGGACACTTGAAGACGACATGACGACCTAGATCTATCAAAAAATAGCTCAAAACAAAGACAAGAGATTTTTGCGTGATACAGGAGTCAAAACCTCCCGGAGATTATATAATGAATTTTTACCGACCAAAATACGTACCGTGCAAGAAAACAGAGTCCGAAGAGCACAAGAGGTGCCCACGAGGTAGGGGGCGCGCCCTCCACCCTCGTGGAGGCCTCGTGTCCTTCCCGGACTGCTTCTTATTTTTCTAAATATTCCAATACGGAGAAATATTGCCATAAAAACTGTTTTGGAGTCGGTTTACTTACCGTACCACATACTCATTCCTTTTTGGAGTCTGAAACGTTCCAGAAAGTGTCCCTTATGTATTCCTCCGGGGTTACGGTTTCAATAACATTGGTTTCAACATTTATAGGATTACCTGAGATATAATGTTTAATTCTTTGACCGTTCACCACCTTTGGATTTGTGCCTTCGAAGTTGTTGATTTTTATGGCACCGGAACGATAGACCTCCTCGATAACGTAAGGACCTTCCCATTTAGAGAGAAGTTTTCCTGCAAAAAAATCTTAAACGGGAGTTGTATAGAAGTACATAGTCACCTACATTAAACTCACGCTTTTGTATCCTTTTGTCATGCCATCTTTTAAATTTTTCTTTAAATAATTTGGCATTCTCATAGGCTTGGGTTCTCCATTCATCAAGTGAGCTAATGTCAAATAACCTCTTCCCACCGGCAAGTTTGAAATCATAATTGAGCTCTTTAATGGCCCAATATGCCTTATGTTCTAGTTCTAGAGGTAAGTGACATGCTTTTCCATAAATCATTTTATACGGAGACATACCCATAGGATTTTTATATGCAGTTCTATAGGCCCATAATGCATCATCAAGTTTCTTGGACCAATTCTTTCTAGATCTATTAACAGTCTTTTGCAAAATTAATTTGAGCTCTCTATTGCTCAATTCTACTTGACCACTAGACTGTGGGTGATAAGGAGATGCAATTCTATGATTAACATCATACTTAGCAAGCATTTTACGGAAAGCACCATGAATAAAATGTGAACCACCATCAGTCATTAAATATCTAGGGACTCCAAACCTTGGAAAAATAACTTCTTTAAGCATCTTAATAGAGGTGTTATGACCAGCACTACTAGTTGGAATAGCTTCTACCCACTTAGAAACATAATCAACAGCAACTAAAATATGTGTATATCCATTAGAGGCAGGAAAAGGTCCCATATAATCAAAGCCCCAAACATCAAATGGTTCAATAACAAGTGAATAAATCATAGGCATTTCTTGACGTCTATTAATATTACCAATTCTTTGACATTCATCACAAGACAAGACAAACTTACGGGCATCCTTGAAGAGAGTAGGCCAGTAAAAACCAGATTGCAATACCTTGTGTGCAGTTCTATCTCCAGCATGGTGCCCTCCATAAGCCTCAGAGTGACACTTGCGTAAGATCTATTCCTATTCATGCTCAGGTACACAACGTCTAATAACACCATCTACTCCTTCTTTATAAAGATGTGGGTCATCCCAAAAGTAATGCCTCAAATCATAGAAGAACTTTTTCTTTTGCTGGTATGTGAAACTAGGTGGTATAAATTTAGCAACAATGTAATTAGCATAATCAGCATACCATGGAGCAGTATGAGAAGCATTTATGACATTTAATTGTTCATCAGGAAAGCTATCATCAATAGGTAGTGGGTCATCAAGAACATTTTCTAACCTAGACAAGTTGTCTGCAACGGGGTTCTGAGCTCCCTTTCTATCAATAATATGCAAATCAAATTCTTGTAGCAAGAGAACCCATCTAATAAGTCTAGGTTTAGCATCTTTCTTTTCCATGAGATATTTAATAGCAGCATGATCAGTGTGAATAGTTACTTTAGAATCAACAATATAAGGTCTGAACTTATCACAAGCAAATACAACTGCTAAGAATTCTTTTTCAGTAGTAGCATAATTTCTCTGAGCATTGTCTAGAGTTTTACTAGCATATTGAATAACATTTAATTTCTTATCAACTCTTTGTCCTAGAACAGCACCTACAGCATAATCACTAGCATCACACATAATTTCAAAGGGTAAATTCCAATCAGGTGTTTGAACAATAGGTGCACAGATCAATGCTTTCTTAAGTATTTCAAATGCTTCTACACAATCATCATAAAAAAAAATGGTATATCTTTTTTTAATAAATTAGTCAAAGGCCGAGAAATTTTTGAGAAGTCCTTAATAAACCTCCTATAAAACCCGACATGACCAAGGAAACTTCTTATACCTTTGATATCCTTGGGACATGGCATCTTTTCAATAGCATCAACTTTGGCTTTATCAACCTCAATACCTCTTTCAGAAACTTTATGCCCCAAGACAATACCTTCATTAACCATAAAGTGGCACTTTTCCCAATTCAAGACAAGATTAGTTTCTTCACATCTCTGCAAAACTCGATCAAGGTTGCTCAAGCAATCATCAAAAGAGGATCCATAGACGGAAAAATCGTCCATGAAAACCTCACAAATCTTTTCACATAAGTCAGGGAATATAGCCATCATGCATCTTTGAAAGGTAGCAGGTGCATTACATAAACCAAAAGGCATACGTCTATAAGCAAAAGTACCAAAAGGGTAAGTAAAAGTAGTCTTTGATTGATCATTGGCTGACACAGATATTTGAGAGAAACCAGAATAACCATCTAGAAAGCAAAAATGTGTATGTTTGGATAATATTTCTAGCATTTGATCGATAAAAGGTAAGGGATAATGATATTTTTTAGTAGCTTTATTTAATTTTCGGAAATCAAGTACCATCCTATAACCTGTAATAATTATTTGCGGGAATCATCTTTATCATTAGGAACGACAGTAATACCTCCCTTCTTAGGGACACAATGGACAGGGCTTACCCACTGACTATTAGCAACGGGATAGATTATACCTGCTTCAAGAAGCTTTAGTATTTCCTTTCTTACCACTTCCTTCATCTTAGGATTCAGCCGTCGTTGATGATCACGAACTGGTTTGGCATCTTCCTCCAAATTTATTCTGTGTTGACACAGAGTGGGACTAATGCCCTTAAGATCATCAAGAGTATATCCAATAGTAGCACGGTGCTTCTTCAGAGTTTTCAATAATCTCTCTTCTTCATGCTCTGAAAGTTAGCACTAATAATAACAGGATATATCTTTTTCTCATCAAGATAAGCATATTTAAGAGTACCAGGTAACGGTTTAAGCTCAAACACGGGATCACCCTTGGGTGGAGGAGGATCCCCTAGGATTTCAACAGGGAAATTGTGTTTCAGGATGGGTTCCTGTTTAAAGAATACCTCATCTATTTCCCTTCTTTCATTCATAAACATATCATTTTCATGGTCTAGCAAATATTGTTCTAAAGGATCACTAGGAGGCACGGCAATAGAAGCAAGACCAATAATTTCATCTTTACTAGGCAATTCCTCTTCACGGTGTTGTCTATGAAATTTAGAGAAATTAAATTCATGAGACATATCACCCAAACCAATAGTAACAACATCCATTTTGCAATCTATCTTAGCATTAGCAGTGTTCAAGAAGGGTCTACCAAATATAATGGGAGAAAAGCTATCCTGTGGGGAACCAAGAACAAGAAAATCAGCATGATATTTAGTTTTCCCACACAAGACATCAACATCTCTAACAATTCCCATTGGTGAAATAGTATCTCAATTGGCAAGTTTAATTGTGACATCAATATCTTCTATCTCAGCAGGTGCAATATCATGCATAATTTCTTTGTATAAGTTGTAAGGTATTGCACTAGCACTAGCACCCATATCACATAAGCCATGATAACAAGGATCTCCTACTTTAACAGAAATAACATGCATGCCTACCACATGTCTGTTTTTTGTTGGAAATATGCCCTAGCGGCAATAATAAATTAGTTATTATTATATTTCCTTGTTCATGATAATCGTTTATTATCCATGCTAGAATTGTATTGATAGGAAACTCAGATACATGTGTGGATACATAGACAACACCATGTCCCTAGTAAGCCTCTAGTTGACTAGCTCGTTGATCAATAGATGGTTACGGTTTCCTGACCATGGACATTGGATGTCATTGATAACGGGATCACATCATTAGGAGAATGATGTGATGGACAAGACCCAATCCTAAGCATAGCACAAGATCATGTAGTTCGTATGCTAAAGCTTTTCTAATGTCAAGTATCATTTCCTTAGACCATGAGATTTGTGCAACTCCCGGATACCGTAGGAATGCTTTGGGTGTACCAAACGTCACAACGTAACTGGGTGACTATAAAGGTACACTACAGGTATCTCCGAAAGTGTCTGTTGGGTTGGCACGAATCAAGACTGGGATTTGTCACTCCGTGTAAACGGAGAGGTATCTCTGGGCCCACTCGGTAGGACATCATCATAATGTGCACAATGTGATCAAGGAGTTGATCACGGGATGATGTGTTACGGAACGAGTAAAAGAGACTTGCCGGTAACGAGATTGAACAAGGTATCGGGATACCGACGATCGAATCTTGGGCAAGTATCGTACCGCTAGACAAAGGGAATTGTATACGGGATTGATTAAGTCCTTGACATCGTGGTTCATCCGATGAGATCATCGTGGAACATGTGGGAGCCAACATGGGTATCCAGATCCCACTGTTGGTTATTGACCGGAGAACGTCTCGGTCATGTCTGCATGTCTCCCGAACCCGTAGGGTCTACACACTTAAGGTTCGATGACGCTAGGGTTATAAAGGAAGTTTGTATGTGGTAACCGAATGTTGTTCGGAGTCCCTGATGAGATCCCTGACGTCACGAGGAGTTCCGGAATGGTCCGGAGGTAAAGATTTATATGTGGGAAGTCCTGTTTTGGTCATCGGAAGAGTTTCGGGGTTTATCGGTAACGTACCTGGACCACCGGGAGGGTCCCGGGGGTCCACCAAGTGGGGCCACCAATCCCAGAAGGTTGCGTGGGCCAAGAGTGGTGAGGGAACAGCCCCTTAGTGGGCTGGTGCGCCTCCCACCAAGGCCCAAGGCGCAGGGAAAGTGGAGGGGGCAAACCCTAGGTCCAGATGGGCCTTAAGGCCCACCCTAGGGGCGCCTCCCCCTCTCCCCTCTCTTGGCCGCCACCCAAGACCCATCTAGGGCTGCCGCCCCTCTAGGGGTGGGAACCCTAGAGGGGGCGCAGCCTCCTCCCCTTCCCCTATATATATGAGGCCTAGGGGCTGCCCATAACACACGTGATTTTGATCTCTGCCTGATGGTGCAGCCCTCCCTCTCTTCCTCCTCCTCTTCTGCGGTGCTTGGCAAAGCCCTGCAGGATTGCCACGCTCCTCCATCACCACCACGCCGTTGTGCTGCTGTTGGATGGAGTCTTCCTCAACCTCTCCCTCTCTCCTTGCTGGATCAAGGCATGGGAGACGTCACCGGGCTGTACGTGTGTTGAACGCGGAGGTGCCGTCCGTTCGGCACTAGGATCTCCGGTGATTTGGATCACGATGAGTACGACTCCATCAACCCCGTTCACTTGAACGCTTCCGCTTAGCGATCTACAAGGGTATGTAGATGCACTCTCCTTCCCCTCGTTGCTAGTCTCTCCATAGATAGATCTTGGTGACACGTAGGAAAATTTTGAATTTATGCTACGTTCCCCAACAGTGGCATCATGAGCTAGGTCTATGCGCAGTTTCTATGCACGAGTAGAACACAAAGTAGTTGTGGGCGTTGATTTTGTTCAATATGCTTGCCGTTACTAGTCTTATCTTGATTCGGCGGCATCGTGGGATGAAGCGGCCCGGACCAACCTTACACGTACACTTACGTGAGACCGGTTCCACCGACAAACATGCACTAGTTGCATAAGGTGGCTGGCGGGTGTCTGTCTCTCCCACTTTAGTCGGATCGGATTCGATGAACAGGGTCCTTATGAAGGGTAAATAGCAATTGGCATATCACGTTGTGGTCTTTGCGTACGTAAGAAACGTTCTTGCTAGAAACCCATAGCAGCCACGTAAAAACATGCAAACAACAATTAGAGGACGTCTAACTTGTTTTTGCAGGGTATGCTATGTGATGTGATATGGCCAAAGGATGTGATGAATGATATATGTGATGTATGAGATTGATCATGTTCTTGTAATAGGAATCACGACTTGCATGTCGATGAGTATGACAACCGGCAGGAGCCATAGGAGTTGTCTTTATTTATTTATGACCTGCGAGTCAATATAAACGTCATGTAATTACTTTACTTTATTGCTAAAGCGTTAGCCATAGTAGTAGAAGTAATAGATGATGTGAAAACTTCATGAAGACACGATGATGGAGATCATGATGATGGAGATCATGGTGTCATGCCGGTGACGATGATGATCATGGAGCCCCGAAGATGGAGATCAAGAGGAACAAAGTGATGATGGCCATATCATGTCACTATTTGATTGCATATGATGTTTATCATGTTTATGCATCTTGTTTACTTAGAACGACGGTAGTAAATAAGATGATCCCTCATTAAAATTTCAAGAAAGTGTTCCCCCTAACTGTGCACCGTTGCGACAGTTCGTTGTTTCAAAGCACCACGTGATGATCGGGTGTTTGATTCAGACGTTCACATACAACGGGTGTAAGACAGATTTACACATGCAAACACTTAGGTTGACTTGACGAGCCTAGCATGTACAGACATGGCCTCGGAACACAAGAGACCGAAAGGTCGAGCATGAGTCGTATAGAAGATACGATCAACATGAAGATGTTCACCGATGTTGACTAGTCCGTCTCACGTGATGATTGGACACGGCCTAGTTGACTCGGATCATGTAATCACTTAGATGACTAGAGGGATGTCTATCTGAGTGGGAGTTCACAAGATGAACTTAATTATCCTGAACATAGTCAAAAGGTATTCGCAAATTATGTCGTAGCTCGCGTTATAGTTCTACTGTTTAGATATGTTCCTAGAGAAAAATTAGTTGAAAGTTGATAGTAGCAATTATGCGGACTAGGTCCGTAAACTGAGGATTGTCCTCATTGCTTCTTAGAAGGCTTATGTCCTTAATGCACCGCTCAGTGTGCTGAACCTCAAACGTTGTCTGTGGATGTTGCGAACATCTGACATACACGTTTTGATAACTACGTGATAGTTCGGTTAAACGGTTTAGAGTTGAGGCACCAAAGATGTTTTTTGAAACGTCGCGAAACATATGAGATGTTTCGAGGGCTGAAATTGGGATTTCAGGCTCGTGCCCACGTCAAGAGGTATAAGACCTCCGACGATTTTCTTAGCCTGGAAACTAAGGGAGAAAAGCTCAATTGTTGAGCTTGTGCTCAGATTGTCTGAGTACAACAATCACTTGAATCAAGTGGGAGTTAATCTTCCAGATGAGATAGTGATGTTTCTCCGAAGTCATTACCACCAAGCTGCTAGAGCTTCGTGATGAACTATAATATATCAGGGACATATATGATGATCCTTGAGATATTCGCGATGTTTGACACCGCGAAAGTAGAAATCAAGAAGGAGCATCAATTGTTGATGGTTGGTGAAACCACTAGTTTCAAGAAGGGTAAGGGCAAGAAGGGATACTTCATGAAACGGCAATTCAGCTCCTACTCTAGTGAAGAAACCCAAGGTTGAACCCAAACCCGAGACTAAGTGCTTCTGTAATAAGGGGAACAGCCACTAGAGCAGTATTACCCTAGATACTTGGTAGATGAGAAGGCTGTCGATAGAAGTATATTGGATATACATTATGTTAATGTGTACTTTACTAGTACTCCTAGTAGCACCAGGGTATTAGATACCGGTTCGGTTGCTAAGTGTTAGTAACTCGAAATAAAAGCTACGGAATAAACGGAGACTAGCTAAAGGTGAGCTGACGATATGTGTTGGAAGTGTTTCCAAGGTTGACATGATCAAGCATCGCGCGCTCCCTCTACCATTGAGATTGGTATTAAAACCTAAATAATTGTTATTTGGTGTTTGCGTTGAGCGTAGACATGATTGGATTATGTCTATCGCAATACGGTTATTCATTTAAGGAGAATAACAGTTACTCTGTTTATTTGAATAATACCTTCAATGGTCTTATGCCTAAAATGAATCTCGATCATAGTGATACACATGTTCATGCCAAAAGATATAAGATAGTAATGATAGTACCACCTACTTGTGGCACTGCCACTTAAGTCATAACGGTATAAAACGCATGAAGAGGCTCCATGTTGATGGATCTTTGGACTCACTCATTTTTGAAAACTTTGAGGAATGCGAACCATGTCTATTGGTAGATATGCATGAAGAAACTCCATGCAAATGGACCGTTTGGACTCACTTTATTTTGAATCACTTGAGACATGCAAATCATACCACATGGGCAAGATGACTGAAAGCCTCGTTTTCAGTAAAATGGAACTAGAAAGCAACTTGTTGGAAGTAATACATTTTGATGTGTGCAGTCCAATGAGTGCTGAGGCATGTAGTGGATATCGTTATGTTCTTACTTCACAGATGATTTGAGTAGATGTTGAGTACATTTACTTGATGAATCACGAGTCTGAATTATTGAAAGGTTCAAGTGATTTTAGGGTGAAGTTGAAAGATCGTCGTGACAAGAGGATAAAATATCTATGATATGATCATAGAGATGAATATCTGAATTACGAGTTTGGCACAGAATTAAGACATTGTGGAAGTTGTTTCACAACTAATACAGCCTGGAACACCGTAGTGTGATGGTGTGTCCGAACATCATAACTGCACCCTATTGGATATGATGCATACCATGATGTCTCTTATCGAATTACCACAATAGTTTATGGGTTAGGCATTAGAGACAACCACATTCACTTTAAAAGGGGCACCACGTAATTCCGATGAGATGACACCGTATGAACTATGGTTTAGAGAAACCTAAGCTGTCATTTCTTAAAAGTTTGGGGCTACGACGCTTATGTGAAAAAGTTTCGGGCTGATAAGCTCGAACCCAAAGCGGATAAATGCATCTTCATAGGACACCCAAAACTGTTGGGTATACCTCCTGTCTCAGATTCAAGAGCAATTGTTACTAGAATCGGGTCCTTTCTTGAGGAAAAGTTTCTCTCGAAAGAATTGAGTGGGAGGATGGTGGAGGCTTGATGAGGTTATTGAACCGTCACTTCAACTAGTGTATAGCAGGGCACAAAGAGTTGTTCCTGTGGCACCTACACCAATTGAAGTGGAAGCTTATGATATTGATCATGAGACTTCGGATCAAGTCACTCCCAAACCTCGTGGGATGACAAGGATGCGTACTACTTCAGAGTGGTACGTAACCCTGTCTTGGAAGTCATGTTGCTAGACAACAATGAACCTACGAGCTATGGAGAAGCGATGGTGGGCCCGGATTCCGATAAATGGCTCGAGGCCATATAATCCGAGAGAGGATCCATATATGAAAACAAAGTGTAGACTTTGGAAGAACTACTTGATGGTCGTAAGGCTGTTAGGTACATATGGATTTTAAAAGGAAGACGGACAATGATGGTAAATGTCACCATTAAGAAAGCTCGACTTGTCGTTAAGATGTTTTCCGACAAGTTCAAGGAGTTGACTACGATGAGACTTTCTCACTCGTAGCGATGCTAAGAGTCTGTTGGAATTATATTGGCGATTACTGCATTATTTATGAAATCTTGCAGATAGGATGTCAAAAACATTGTTTCCTCGACGTTTTTTTTGAGGAAAGGTTGTATGTGATACAAACCAGAAGGTTTTGTCAATCCTGAAAGATGCTAATAAGTATGCAAAGCTCCAGCAATCCTTCTAGGGACTGGAGTAAGCATCTCGGAGTTGGAATGTATGCTTTGATGATGATCAAAGATTTTGGGTGTATACAAAGTTTATGAGAAACTTGTATTTCCAAAGAAGTGAGTGGGAGCACTATAGAATTTCTGATAAGTATATGTTGACATATTGTAGATCAGAAATGACGTAGAATTTCTGGAAAGCATATAGGAAAGTGTTTTTCAATGGAAAGCCTGGATTAAGCTACTTGAACATTGAGCATCAAGATCTATAAGGATAGATCAAAACGCTTAAAAGTACTTTCAAATGAGCACATACCTTGACATGATCTTGAAGGTGTTCAAGATGGATCAGTCAAAGAAGGAGTTCTTGCCTGAGTTGTAAGGTATGAAGTTAAGACTTAAAGCTCGACCACGGCAGAATAGAGAGAAAGGACGAAGGTCGTCCCCTATGCTTAAGACGTAGGCTCTACAGTATGCTATCCTGTGTACCGCACCTGAAGTATGCCTTGCCATGAGTCGGTCAAGGGGTACAAGAGTGATCCAAGAATGGATCACAGGACAGCGGTCAAAGTTATCCTTAGTAACTAGTGGACTAAGGAATTTTCTCGATTATGGAGGTGATAAAGATTTCGACCTAAAGAGTTACGTTGATGCAAGCTTAACACCTATCCGGATAGCTCTGAGTAGAGATGCCGGATACGTATAATGGAGCAACAATTTGGAATAGCTCCAAGTAGAACAGTTATTTGGAATAGCTCCAAATAGAACGTGGTAGCTACATCTAGAAAATGACATAAGAAATCTGTGAAGTACATACGGATCTGAAAGGTTCAGACCCGTTGACTAAAACCTCTCTCACAAGCAACATGATCAAACCCAGAACTCATCGAGTGTTAATCACATGGTAATGTGAACTAGATTATTGACTCTAGTAAACTCTTTGGGTGTTAGTCACATGGGGATGTGACCTGTGAGTGTTAATCACATGGCGATGTGAACTAGATTATTGACTCTAGTGCAAGTGGGAGACTGTTGGAAATATGCCCTAGAGGCAATAATAAATTAGTTATTATTATATTTCCTTGTTCATGATAATCGTTTATTATCCATGCTAGAATTGTATTGATAGGAAACTCAAATACATGTGTGGATACATAGACAACACCATGTCCCTAGTAAGCCTCTAGTTGACTAGCTCGTTGATCAATAGATGGTTACGGTTTCCTGACCATGGACATTGGATGTCATTGATAACGGGATCACATCATTAGGAGAATGATGTGATGGACAAGACCCAATCCTAAGCATAGCACAAGATCATGTAGTTCGTATGCTAAAGCTTTTCTAATGTCAAGTATCATTTCCTTAGACCATGAGATTGTGCAACTCCCGGATACCGTAGGAATGCTTTGGGTGTACCAAACGTCACAACGTAACTGGGTGACTATAAAGGTACACTACAGGTATCTCCGAAAGTGTCTGTTGGGTTGGCACGAATCAAGACTGGGATTTGTCACTCCGTGTAAACGGAGAGGTATCTCTGGGCCCACTCGGTAGGACATCATCATAATGTGCACAATGTGATCAAGGAGTTGATCACGGGATGATGTGTTACGGAACGAGTAAAAGAGACTTGCCGGTAACGAGATTGAACAAGGTATCGGGATACCGACGATCGAATCTTGGGCAAGTATCGTACCGCTAGACAAAGGGAATTGTATACGGGATTGATTAAGTCCTTGACATCGTGGTTCATCCGATGAGATCATCGTGGAACATGTGGGAGCCAACATGGGTATCCAGATCCCGCTGTTGGTTATTGACCGGAGAACGTCTCGGTCATGTCTGCATGTCTCCCGAACCCGTAGGGTCTACACACTTAAGGTTCGATGACGCTAGGGTTATAAAGGAAGTTTGTATGTGGTAACCGAATGTTGTTCGGAGTCCCTGATGAGATCCCTGACGTCACGAGGAGTTCCGGAATGGTCCGGAGGTAAAGATTTATATATGGGAAGTCCTGTTTTGGTCATCGGAAGAGTTTCGGGGTTTATCGGTAACGTACCTGGACCACCGGGAGGGTCCCGGGGGTCCACCAAGTGGGGCCACCAATCCCAGAAGGTTGCGTGGGCCAAGAGTGGTGAGGGACCAGCCCCTTAGTGGGCTGGTGCGCCTCCCACCAAGGCCCAAGGCGCAGGGAAAGTGGAGGGGGCAAACCCTAGGTCCAGATGGGCCTTAAGGCCCACCCTAGGGGCGCCTCCCCCTCTCCCCTCTCTTGGCCGCCACCCAAGACCCATCTAGGGCTGCCGCCCCTCTAGGGGTGGGAACCCTAGAGGGGGCGCAGCCTCCTCCCCTTCCCCTATATATATGAGGCCTAGGGGCTGCCCATAACACACGTGATTTTGATCTCTGCCTGATGGTGCAGCCCTCCCTCTCTTCCTCCTCCTCTTCTGCGGTGCTTGGCAAAGCCCTGCAGGATTGCCACGCTCCTCCATCACCACCACGCCGTTGTGCTGCTGTTGGATGGAGTCTTCCTCAACCTCTCCCTCTCTCCTTGCTGGATCAAGGCATGGGAGACGTCACCGGGCTGTACGTGTGTTGAACGCGGAGGTGCCGTCCGTTCGGCACTAGGATCTCCGGTGATTTGGATCACGATGAGTACGACTCCATCAACCCCGTTCACTTGAACGCTTCCGCTTAGCGATCTACAAGGGTATGTAGATGCACTCTCCTTCCCCTCGTTGCTAGTCTCTCCATAGATAGATCTTGGTGACACGTAGGAAAATTTTGAATTTATGCTACGTTCCCTGCATACTATTTGCGCAGGTTTAGCAATTCTAGCAGTTTCATAGAAATGAATAACATGCCCATCTATATTATCAGACAAGAGATCTTTAACAATAGCAATATTAGGTTCAACTTTAACTTGCTCAGGAGGTGTATAAGTTTTAATATTGCTTTTACGAACCACAGTTGAAGCTTTAGCATGATCCTTTATCCTAACAGGAAAGGTGGTTTCTCAACATAAGAAGTAGGAACAATAGGATCATTATAAGTGATAGTCTTTTCTTCAACTTTAATAGGTGCAGCTACTTTTACTTCTATGGGAGGATGATATTTAAACCACTTCTCCTAGGGAGATCAACATGAGTAGCAAAAGATTCACAGAAAGAAGCTACTATCTCAGAGTCAAGTCCATATTTAGTGCTAAATTTACGGAAAATCGGTATCCATAAAAGATTTAACACAATCAAACTTAGGTGTCATACCTGACTCCTTACCTTGTCGAGGTCCCAATCGAGTTGCGTTTAATTCTTCCAATAAATCCCATTTGAATTCAATAGTCTTCGTCATAAAAGAGCCAGCACAAGAAGTATCGAGCATGGTGCGATTGTTATTCAGAAAGCCGAGCATAAATTTGAATAATCATTTCTCTTGAGAGCTCATGATTGGGGCATGAATATAACATTGATTTAAGCCTCCCCCAAGCTTGAACGATGCTTTCTCCTTCGCGAGGCCAAAAATTATATATATAATTGCGATCACGATGAACAAGATGCATAGGATAAAACTTCTGATGAAATTCCAATTTCAATCGTTTGTAGTTCCATGACCCCGTATCATCACATAGCCTATACCATGTCAATGCATCTCCCTTCAAAGATAAAGGGGAAGACCTTCTTCTTAATAACATCTCCGGGTACACCTGCAAGCTTAAATAATCCACAAACTTCATCCACATATATTAGGTGCTCATCAGGATGCTTTGTTCCATCTCCTGAAAGGATTAGCTAGAAGTTTTTCTAACATACCCGAAGGAATTTCAAAGCAACATTTTCATTTTCAGTAGGTTCAGTAGGTTGAGGAGCAACTCTTTGCTCTACTGGTCGGGGTGAAGATACCCCGAACAAGCCCCTCAGAGACTTTCCATAGTAACAAGTGACAGTAAATTTCAGCACACTATATAAATTTTTCCTTACCAAATTCCACCTACCAAGCGCTTCACTCCCCGGCAACGCGCAGAAAAGAGTCTTGATGACCCACAAGTATAGGGGATCTATCGTAGTCCTTTCGATAAGTAAGAGTGTCGAACCCAACGAGGAGCAGAAGGAAATGATAAGCGGTTTTCAGCAAGGTATTCTCTGCAAGCACTGAAATAATAGGTAACAGATAGTTTTGTGATAGGATAATTTAACGAGCAACAAGTAACAAAAGTAAATAAAGTGCAGCAAGGTGGCCCAATCCTTTTTGTAGCAAAGGACAAGCCTGGACAAACTCTTATATGATGTAAAGCGCTCCCGAGGACACATGGGAATATCGTCAAGCTAGTTTCATCACGTCATATGATTCGCGTTCGGTACTTTGATAATTGTATGTGGGTGGACCGGTGCTTGGGTGCTGTTCTTACTTGAACAAGCATCCCACTTATGATTAACCTCTATTGCAAGCATCCGCAACTACAACAAAAGTATTAAGGTAAACCTAACCATAGCATGAAACATATGGATCCAAATCAGCCCCTTACGAAGCAACGCATAAACTAGGGTTTAAGCTTCTGTCACTCTAGCAACCCATCATCTACTTATTACTTCCCAATGCCTTCCTCTAGGCCAATAATGGTGAAGTGTTATGTAGTCGACGTTCACATAACACCACTAGAGGCGAGACAACATACATCTCATCAAAATATCGAACGAATACCAAATTCACATGACTACTAATGGCAAGACTTCTCCCATGTCCTCAGGAACAAACGTAACTACTCACAAAGCATATTCATGTTCATAATCAGAGGGGTATTAATATGCATATAGGATCTGAACATATGATCTTCCACCAAATAAACCAACTAGCATCAACTACAAGGAGTAATTAACACTACTAGCAACCCAGGTACCAATCGGCTTAGAGACAAGAATTGGATACAAGAGATGAACTAGGGTTTGAGAGGAGATGGTGCTGGTGAAGATGTTGATGGAGATTGCCCTCCTTTAGATGAGAGAATCGATGGTGATTGCTACCTCTTGAGCACTGCGTTGATTTTCCCCGAAGAGGAAGGGATGATGCAACAAAGTAGCGTAAGTATTTCCCTCAGTTTTTGAGAACCAAGGTATCAATCCAGTAGGAGGCTACGCGCGAGTCCCTCGTACCTGCACAAAACAAATAAATCCTCGCAACCAACGCAAATAGGGGTTGTCAATCCCTATAGGCCACTTACGAGAGTGAGATCTGATAGATATGATAAAGATAATATTTTTGGTATTTTTATGATAAAGATGCAAAGTAAAATAAAGGCAAAGTAAATAGCAAAGTAGTAGGAGATCAATATGATAAAGATAGACCCGGGGGCCATAGGTTTCACTAGTGGCTTCTCTCGAGAGCATAAGTATTCTACGATGGGTGAACAAATTACTGTTGAGCAATTGACAGAATTGAGCATAGTTATGAGAATATCTAGGTATGATCATGTATATAGGCATCACGTCCGAGACAAGTAGACCGACTCCTGCCTGCATCTACTACTATTACTCCACTCATCGACCGCTATCCAGCATGCATCTAGAGTATTAAGTTAAAAACAGAGTAACGCCTTAAGCAAGATGACATGATGTAGAGGGATAGATCATGCAATATGAACATCTTGTTATCCTCGATGGCAACAATACAATACGTGCCTTGCTGCCCCTTACTGTCACTGGGAAAGGACACCGCAAGATTGAACCCAAAGCTAAGCACTTCTCCCATTGCAAGAAAGATCAATCTAGTAGGCCAAACCAAACTGATAATTCGAAGAGACTTGCAAATAACCAATCATACATAAAAGAATTCAGAGAAGATTCAAATATTGTTCATAGATAACTTGATCATAAACCCACAATTCATCGGATCTCGACAAACACACCGCAAAAAGAGTTACATTCGAATAGATCTCCAAGAGAGAGGGAACTTTTGAGATCAAAAGAGAGAAGAAGCCATCTAGCTACTAGCTATGGACCCATAGGTCTGAGGTGAACTACTCACACTTCATCGGAGGGGCTATGGTGTTGATGTAGAAGCCCTCCGTGATCGATGCCCCCTCCGGCGGAGCTCCGGAACAGGCCCCAAGATGGGATCTCGTGGATGCAGAAAGTTACGGCGGTGGAATTAGGGTTTTGGCTCCTGTTCTGATCGTTTGGGGGTACGTGGATATATATAGGAGGAAGAAGTACGTCGGTGGAGCAACAGGGGGCCCACGAGGGTGGGGGCGCGCCTGGTAGGGTAGGGCGCGCCCCCTACCTCGTGGCCTCCTGTTACGTGCCTTGGCGTAGGGTCCAAGTCTCCCGGGTCTTATCTGTTAAGAAAATCACGTTCCTGAAGGTTTCATTCCGTTTGGACTCCGTTTGATATTCCTTTTCTTCGAAACCCTAAAACAGGCAAAAAAACAATTCTGGGCTGGGCCTCCGGTTAATAGGTTAGTCCCCAAAATAATATAAAAGTGGATAATAAAGCCCAATAATTTCTAAAACAGTAGATAATATAGCATGGAGCAATCAAAAATTATAGATACATTGGAGAGGTATCAAGC
Organism: Triticum urartu; assembly: GCF_003073215.2. Lineage (NCBI taxonomy): Eukaryota > Viridiplantae > Streptophyta > Magnoliopsida > Poales > Poaceae > Triticum > Triticum urartu. The sequence continues at coordinate 13,570,221 of NC_053028.1, forward strand.
ATCCCCAAGCTTAATTCCTGCTCGTCCTCGAGTAGGTAAATGATAAAACAGAATTTTTGATGCGGAGTGCTACTTGGCATAATTTTAATGTAATTCTTCTTAATTGTGGTATGAATATTCAGATCCAAAAGATTCAAGACAAAAGTTCATATTGACATAAAAATAATAATACTTCAAGCATACCAACTAAGCAATTATGTCTTCTCAAAATAACATGGCCGAAGAAAGTTCATCCCTACAAAATCATATGGTTTAGTCATGTTTCATTTTCGTCACACAAGAATGCTCTCATCATGCACAACCCCGATGACAAGCCAAGCAATTGTTTCATACTTTAGTAATCTCAAACCTATAAACTTTCACGCAATATATGAGCGCGAGCCATGGACATAGCACTATGGGTGGAATAGAATATAATGAGGGGGGTTATGTGGAGAAGACAAAAGAGGAGAAAGTCTCACATCAACGAGGCTAATCAATGGGCTATGGAGATGCCCACCGATTGATGTTAATGCAAGGAGTAGGGATTGACATGCAACGGATGCACTAGAGCTATAAATGTATGAAAGATCAACAAAAGAAACTAGTGGGTGTGCAACCAACTTGCTTGCTCACGAAGACTTAGGGCACTTGAGGAGGCCCATTGTTGGAATATACAAGCCAAGTTCTATGATGAAAATTCCCACTAGTATATGAAAGTGACAAAACAAGAGACTCTCTATCATGAAGATTATGGTGCTACTTTGAAGCACAAGTGTGGCAAAGGATAGTAACATTGTCCCTTCTCTCTTTTTCTCTCATTTTTATGGCCTTTTTTTATTCCTCACTTGGGACAATGCTCTTGAAAATGATGATCATCACACTTCTATTTATTTACAACTCAATGATTACAACTCGATACTAGAACAAAAGATGACTCTATATGAATGCCTCCGGCGGTGTACCGGGATATGCAATGGACCAAGAGTGACTGTATGAAAGAATTATGAACGGTGGCTTTGACACAAATACTATGTCAACTACATGATCATGCTAAGCAATATCACAATAATGAATGTGTCATGATGAACGGAATGATGGAAAGTTGCATGGCAATATATCTAGGAATGGCTATGAAAATGCCATAATAGGTAGGTATGGTGGCTGTTTTGAGGAAGATATAAGGAGGTTTATGTGTGAAAGAGCATATCATATCATGGGGTTTGGATGCACCGGCGAAGTTTGCGCCAACTCTCAATGTGAGAAAGGGCAATGCACGGTACCAAAGAGGCTAGCAAGGATGGAAGGGTGAGAGTGTGTATAATCCATGGACTCAACATTAGTCATAAAGAACTCACATACTTATTGCAAAAATCTACAAGTCATCAAAAACCTCGGTACTACGCGCATGCTCCTAGGGGGATAGATTGGTAGGAAAAGACCATCGCTCGTCCCCGACCGCCACTCATAAGGAAGACAATCAAATAACACCTCATGTATCAAATTTGTTGCATAACATTTACCATACGTGCATGCTACGGGACTGGCAAACCTCAACACAAGTATTTCTCAATTTCACAACTACTCAACTAGCACGACTTTGATATTATTACCTCCATATCTCAAAACAATCGTCAAGCATCAAACTTCTCTTAGTATTCAAAACACTCTTAAGAAAATTTTACTAATCTTGAATATCTAGCATATTTGGATTTTAAGAAAATTACTATGCTATTAAGACTCTCAAAATAATCTAAGTGAAGCATGAGAGATCAATAGTTTCTATTAAACAAATCCACCACCGTGCTCTAAAAGATATAAGTGAAGTACTAGAGCAAAACTATATAACTCAAAAGATATAAGCGAAACACATAGAGTATTCTAACAAATTCCAAAACATGTATGGCTCTCTCAAAAGATGTGTACAACAAGTATGATTGTGGTAAACTAACAAGCAAATACTCAAATAATACAAGATGCTCCAAGCAAAATACATATCATGTGGTAAATAAAAATATAGCTCCAAGTAAAGTTACCGATAGAAGTAGACGAAAGAGGGGATGCCTTCCGGGGCATCCCCAAGCTTTGGCTTTTAGGTGTCCTTAGATTATCTTGGGGGTGCCATGGGCATCCCCAAGCTTAGGCTCTTGCCACTCCTTGTTCCATAATCCATCAAATCTTTACCCAAAACTTGAAAACTTCACAACACAAAACTTAAAGTAGAAAATCTCGTGAGCTCCGTTAGCGAAAGAAAATAAAAGACCACTTCAAGGTACGGTAATGAACTCATTCTTTATTTATATTGGTGTTATACCTACTGTATTCCAACTTCTCTATGGTTTATAAACTATTTTACTAGCCATAGATTCATCAAAATAAGCAAACAACACACGAAAAACAGAATCTGTCAAAAACAGAACAGTCTGTAGTAATCTGTAGCTAGCGCAATATCTGGAACCCCAAAAATTCTAAAATAAATTGCTGGACGTGAGGAATTTATATATTAATCATCTACAAAAAGAATTAACTAAATAGCACTCTCCAAATAAAAATGACAGCAGTTCTCGTGAGCGCTAAAGTTTCTGTTTTTTACAGCAAGTTCAACAAGACTTTCCCCAAGTCTTCCCAACGGTTCTACTTGGCACAAACACTAATTAAACACAAAAAACACAACCAAAACAGAGGCTAAATAAATTATTTATTACTAAACAGGAGCAAAAAGCAAGGAATACAAATAAAATTTGGTTGCCTCCCAACAAGCGCTATCGTTTAACGCCCCTAGGTAGGCATAACAAGCAAGAATAGATCTAGGTATTGCCATCTTTGGTTTTCAACTTCCTAGCGCAATCAAGCTCAAATCCGGGAGGTTCTTCACGTTTCCCTTCATATTCTGAAATTTTTAGATCTAATGAATCCAACCGCTTATTGCAAAGGGTAATCAACATATTCATGCGGTGAATATTTCCACTAATGTTCTTAAGAGGTTCAAGAGATTTCTGCAAGATTTTAGTAACTTCACAATTTTTTTCAAAAACTTGTGTCTCTTCCTGAGTAGGATGAGGCCCCTTTTGTTGAGGTAGTGTTCCCACTATACCTTCTATAATTTCAAGTGCAATATGGGGATCGATTTCAATAAAATTGCCTTTGGCAACGCAATCCAAGAGTTGTCTATGAGACATATTTAATCCAACATAAAAATTGTGAAGAAAAATACTCAGGTTTATTTCAGAGGTACAATTACGATGAGACTCCATTATTCTCAACCAAGCATCTTTTAAGTTTTCTCCTAGTCTTTGTTTAAAGTGAAAGATCTCGAACTCCGGGGTTAATAGAGAAGATAAGGGACTAGCCATAACAACAAGCAAACAAAGAGAAAAACGGGAAAAAGAGGAAAATAGAGAGGGAGGATAGAGAGAGAGAGAGAGGGCGAATAAAACGGCAAGGGTGAAGTGGGGGAGAGGAAAACCAGAGGCAAATGGCAAATAATGTAATGTGGGATATAAGGGTATGTGATGGGTACTTGGTATGTTGACTTTTGCGAAGACCTCCCCGGCAACGGCGCCAGAAATCCTTCTTGCTACCTCTTGAGCACTGCGTTGGTTTTCCCCGAAGAGGAAGGGATGATGTAGCAAAGTAGCATAAGTATTTCCCTCAGTTTTTGAGAACCAAGGTATCAATCCAGTAGGAGGCTACGCGCGAGTCCCTCGTACCTGCAGAAAACAAATAAATCCTCGCAACCAACGCAAATAGGGGTTATCAATCCCTATGAGGCCACTTACGAGAGTGAGATCTGATAGATATGATAAAGATAATATTTTTGGTATTTTTATGACAAAGATGCAAAGTAAATAGCAAAGTAGTAGGAGAACAATATGATAAAGATAGACCTGGAGGCCATAGGTTTCACTAGTGGCTTCTCTCTCGAGCATAAGTATTCTATGGTGGGTGAACAAATTACTGTTGAGCAATTGACAGAATTGAGCATAATTATGAGAATATCTAGGCATGATCATGTATATAGGCATGACGTCCGAGACAAGTAGACCGACTCCTGCCTGCATCTACTACTATTACTCCACTCATCGACCACTATCCAGCATGCATCTAGAGTATTAAGTTAAAAACAGAGTAACGCCTTAAGCAAGATGACATGATGTAGAGGGATAGACTCATGCAATATGAAGAAAAACCCATCTTGTTATCCTCGATGGCAACAATACAATACGTGCCTTGCTACCCTTACTGTCACCGGGAAAGGACACCGCAAGATTGAACCCAAAGCTAAGCACTTCTCTCATTGCAAGAAAGATCAATCTAGTATGCCAAACCAAACTGATAATTCGAAGAGACTCGCAAAGATAACTAATCATACATAAAAGAATTCAGAGAAGATTCAAATATTGTTCATAGATAGAATTGATCATAAACCCACAATTCATCGGTCTCACCGCAAAAAGAAGATTACATCGAATAGATCTCCACAAGAGAGGGGGAGAACATTGTATTGAGATCCAAAAAGAGAGAAGAAGCCATCTAGCTACTAGCTATGGACCCATAGGTCTGAGGTGAACTACTCACACTTCATCGGAGGGGCTATGGTCTCGATGTAGAAGCCCTATGTGATCGATGCCCCCTCCGGCGGAGCTCCGGAACAGGCCCCAAGATGGGATCTCGTGGATACAGAAAGTTACGGCGGTGGAACTAGGGTTTTGGCTCCTGTTCTGATTGTTTGGGGGTACGTGGATATATATAGGAGGAAGAAGTACGTCGGTCGAGCAACAGGGGGCCCACGAGGGTGGGGGGCCCGCCTGGTAGGGTAGGGCGTGCCCCCTACCTCGTGGCCTCCTGTTACATGCCTTGGCGTAGGGTCCAAGTCTCCCGGGTCTTATCTGTTGAGAAAATCACGTTCCCGAAGGTTTCATTCTGTTTGGACTCTGTTTGATATTTCTTTTCTTCGAAACCCTAAAACAGGCAAAAAACAGCAATTCTAGGCTGGGCCTCCGGTTAATAGGTTAGTCCCAAAAATAATATAAAAGTGGATAATAAATCCCAATAATGTCTAAAATAGTAGATAATATAGCATGGAGCAATCAAAAATTATAGATACGTTGGAGACGTATTAGTGTGGACGATGGCGATGATTTCCCCCTCCCGGAGGGAAGTTTCCCCGGTAGAACATCTCCGCTAGAGCCCTAGATTGGTTCCGCCAAGGTTCCGCTCGTGGCGGCGGAGTCTCGTCCGGAAAGATGGCTTATGATTTTTTCCTCATCGAAAGACTCCATATAGCAGAAGATGGCCATCGGAGGGCCACCAGGGGCCCACGAGGTAGGGGGCGCGCCCAAGGGGGTAGGGCGCGCCCCCACCCTCGTGGGCTGGGTGTGGCCCCCCTGGTGAACTTCTTGCGCTCAGTATTTTTTATATATTCTAAAATTGACTTCCGTGAAGTTTCAGGACTTTTAGAGCTGTGTAGAATAGGTCTCCAATATTTGCTCCTTTTCCAGCCCAGAATCCCAGCTGCCGGCATTCTCCCTCTTTATGTAAACCTTGTAAAATAAGAGAGAATAGGCATAAGTATTGTGACATAATGTGTAATAACAACCCATAATGCAATAACTATCGATATAAAAGTATGATGCAAAATGGACGTATCGGCCTGCTTCTTCATCCTGTCCTTCCCCCTCCATTCGGTCACCGGAGCCGTCATCACGGTGTCCTTCGTCCTCCATTGTTTGATCATCATCGTAGCCTGCTTCTTCATCCTGTCTTTCCAGACAATCGGTGCATGTGTTGTTGAGAAATAACAAGACGTCATCACTTCCGTGTGCGATTATCTCCCCCAACACCGCTTCTTTTGCTTCGTCTCGGGGGTGCGGACCCATAGTTTCTGCAAATATTTACAATAAGGAATCATATTAGTGGCAAATGTTGAACTAGCTAGCTAAGCACAATAAGGAATCATATTAGTGGCATGGCCTCGACGCTTCTCTAGGGTTTGGGGTGGCCTCGGCAACGATTCAAGGGTTTGTGGTGGCCTCAACAACGCTTCAAGGGGTTCGGGGTGGCCTCGACGACAACGCTCTTTTAACTTGGTAAATTTGGGTGGCCTCAAGAGAGTATGCCGATCGGGTAGGGGCGCGGCGGGAGGGGGTAGGAGACCGACATCGTTTTTTCTAGGGTTTCGGTGTGCTCGAGAGTTTTGGTCGAGCGAGATGGCCGGGGGGTGCTCCCGTGGTATAAGTTATCACGGTCGAGAGGGGGTATAAATATCGACCGTCCATCATGTCGAAGTTATCTGGGAGGGAGTTATATATATCGACAACGACGACATACATACATGGGAAAATAAGGTTATCGGGGAGGGGGTATATCGACAACGACATACCCGATAAAAAATAAGAAGACGAAGAAGAAATAAAAAGAGGAGAAGAAGAAAGGAATAGAGGAGAACATCGAAGAAAAAAAGAAGAAAAAAAAGAGGAGAAGAAGAAAGGAATAGAGGAGAAGAAAGAGAAGAATTCTATTTTTTCTTCTTCTCCTCTATTCCTTTCTTCTTCTCCTCTTCTTTTTCTTCTTTTTTTCCTCTTCTTATTTATTTCTCCTCTTCTTCCTCTCCTCTTCTTCTCCTTTCTTCCTCTTCTTATTTTCGTTCTTCCTCTCCTTCTTTTTCTTCTTCTTCCTTTCCTAGCTAGATATATAACACTTTTCTAAAAAATGTAACTTTTGCATATATAAAACTTTTCCATGGATCATCATTTCTCATATATATCCATCTATAGCCACATACATATATAAATGGAAAAAATGCTATGAACAAAAATACATATATATTTGGTAAATATTCTATGAACATCGTTTCTCATATATCCATAGTCATATATAAAAACTTTCTGTATATGAACAAAAAAATTTCTATGAACAAAAAACATTTTTGACATATTTAGCACATTCTAAATTTTCCTAACTCTTTTACAACCACAAAAATTACTCCAACTTCATGACAGTACTCACACTCCATTTCACCAAAAACCTTCTGATCCATAGTTTAAAATTTTCAAATTTCATTCAAATGAAATTTGAACCAGATTCAAATTCCGTGCTGAAAACCTATTCTAAACCAATCCAAAAATTCTGAAATTTTGCCATCACCTTTGTCTTGCAACAGTACCTCACCACAAAAATTATCATAAATTCTAAAAATGCCCAAAGCCATCTAGCATTTGATCAAACACCCTCTATATGCATTGTTCATATCTGTAAAAAAATTCAGAAAATTCAGAAAATTGGACGGCGTGTTGCTGCTGCTCCACTTCTTCTCCTCTCCTCTCCTTCTCCTCTCCTTCTGCTCTTCAATGCGTCGAGGCCGGTGGCGACCATGGAGCAGGGGCAGAGAGCAAGGGGCGCTCGGGTGCAAGAGCGGCGCTCGATCGGGACCATGGGAAAGGGGGGGCTCACTTCGAGGGGGGTGGCGATGGCGGGAGTCCGGCGACGAGGACGGCGGGCTCGGGGCGGCACGCGGTGACGGGGACGGCGGTCTCGGGACGGCATGCGGCGACATGGATGAGGAGGAGTGGGCTCGGGGAGGCACGCGGCGACGGGGACGACGAGGACGGCGGGCTCGGGGATGCCGGTGATGAGGACGGCGCGGGCTCGGGGAGGCAACGGCGTTGGTGGCGAGGTGGCGCAGCCTGACGGCGTCGTCGGCGGGGGAGGGGGGAGGCAACTGGCGATGAAAACTGAAAATTTTCACAAGTGTTTGTTATATAGTCCAAGCATTAGTCCCGGTTGGTGGCGTAAACCGGGACTAATGCCCCCTTTAGTCCCGGTTGGTGCCACTAACCGGGACCAAAGGTCTCTTTTCAGCGGCCCAAAGGGCGGGAAGCGGCGGCCTTTGGTCCCGGTTGGTGGCACCAACCGGTACTAAAGGGGGGGGGGCATTGGTACCGGTTGGTGGCACGAACCGGTACCAATGCCCACCTTTAGTCCCGGTTTGTGCCACCAACCGGGACCAAAGGCCGCGCACAACGGCGTGGTAGTGGGAGTTTAGTCCCACCTCGCTAGTTGAGAGGGGCGCGCAGTGGTTTATAAGCCCCACTGTCGCACCCCTCTCGAGCTCCTCTCTATTGCAGGCTTACAAGCCTAATTTTCACTGCTATGCCAGATGGGCCTACTGGGCCTTCTGTGGGCCTAAATCCTGGCCCATTGATGGGTTTCTAGTCGTATACAGGCCGTGGTGGCCCAATAGGTGGCATTTTTTTTTATTTTTTCCCAGTTTTTTTGTTTTCTTTTTTGCTTTTTTGTTTTGTTTCTACTTACAAAAAAATAATTATTTATTTTATTTTATTTCATTTCTACTTATATATTTGCTATTAAAGTTTCTAACAAACAAAGTTCTTTGTGAAAATTATTTTTGCTTTTAATGATTTTGAACAGAAAATACTTTGATAATTTTAGTTTCATAATCTCTTTCGAAGTATCAGGGTTTCATACGGAAACTCGTCTGTTACAAAAGGATTTCATTTTTTGAACTTATTTGAACTACATAGTTTTTCTATGTTCAAAATGCACCATTCAAAGCCACATCATCAATTTTCAACCCTTTCTGACTTCATTTGTTATTTTTCATGCATTTACTGATTTTTTTCAGCTATAAGACCCTGAAATTGAAAAGCATTTTTCAAATGAACTCTGAAAAGGTTAAAAGTTGGCATGGTATCATCATTTCACCCACATAGCATGTGAAAGAAAGTAGAGATGCTTACAGCAAAAACTAGATGCACTTCGTGTACAAAATGGAGAATGTTTTTCGAAGTATCAGGGTTCCATACGGAAACTCGTCTGTTACAAAAGGATTTCATTTTTTGAACTTATTTGAACTCCATAGTTTTTCTATGTTCAAAATGCACCATTCAAAGCCACATAATCAATTTTCAACCCTTTCTGGACTTCATTTGTTATTTTTCATGCATTTACTGATTTTTTCAGCTATAAGACCCTAAAATTGAAAAGCATTTCAAATGAACTCTGAAAAGGTTAAAAGTTGGCATGGTATCATCATTTCACCCACATAGCATGTGCAAGAAAGCAGAGAGGCTTACGTCAAAAACTGGATGCACTTCGTGTACAAAACGGACAATCTCTTTCGAAGTATCAGGGTTTCATAGGGAAACTCGTCTGTTATAAAAGGATTTCATTTTTTTGAACTTATTTGAACTCCATAGTTTTTCTATGTTGAAAATGCACCATTCAAAGCCACATCATCAATTTTCAACCCTTTCTGACTTCATTTGTTATTTTTCATGCATTTACTGATTTTCTTCAGCTATAAGACCCTGAAATTGAAAAGCATTTCAAATAAACTCTGAAAAGGTTAAAAGTTGGCATGGTACCATCATTTCACCCTATAGCATGTGCAAGAAAGTAGAGAGGCTTACGGCAAAAACTGGATGCACTTCGTGTACAAAACGGACAATCTCTTTCGAAGAATCAGGGTTTCATACGGAAACTCAGTGTTGAAAAGGATTTCATTTTTTATTTTTTTGAACTTATTTGAACTCCATAGTTTTTCTATGCTCAAAATGCACCATTCAAAGCCACATCATCAATTTTCAACCCTTTCTGACTTCATTTGTTATTTTTCATGCATTTACTGATTATTTTGAGCTATAAGACCCTGAAATTGAAAAGCATTTCAAATGAACTCTGAAAAGGTTGAAAGTTGGCATGGTATCATCATTTCACCCACATAGCATGTGCAAGAAAGTAGAGAGGCTTACGGCAAAAACTGGATGCACTTCGTGTACAAAACGGACAATCTCTTTCGAAGTATCAGGGTTTCATACGGAAACTCGTCTGTTACAAAGGGATTTCATTTTTTTGAACTTATTTGAACTCCATAGTTTTTCTGTGTTCAAAATGCACCATTCAAAGCCACATCATCAATTTTCAACCCTTTCTGACTTCATTTGTTATTTTTCATGCATTTACTGATTTTTTTCAGCTATAAGACCCTGAAATTGAAAAGCACTACAAATGAACTCTGAAAAGGTTGAAAGTTGGCATGGTATCATCATTTCACCCACATAGCATGTGCAACAAAGTTGAGAGGCTTACGGCAAAAACTGGATGCACTTCGTGTACAAAACGGACAATCTCTTTCGAAAAATCAGGGTTTCATACGGAAACTCGTCTGTAAGAAAAGGATTTCATTTTTTTTGAACTTATTTGAACTCCATAGTTTTTCTATGTTCAAAATGCACCATTCAAAGCCACATCATCAATTTTCAACCCTTTATGACTTCATTTGTTATTTTTCATCCATTTACTGATTTTTTTCAGCTATAAGACCCTGAAATTGAAAAGCATTTCAAATGAACTCTGAAAAGGTTAAAAGTTGGCACGGTATCATCATTTCACCCACATACCATGTGCAGGAAAGTAGAGAGGCTTACGGCAAATACTGGATGCACTTCGTGTACAAAATGGACAATCTCTTTCGAAGTATCAGGGTTTCATACGGAAACTCGTCTGTTACAAAAGGATTTCATTTTTTTGAACTTATTTGAACTCCATAGTTTTTCTATGTTCAAAATGCACCATTAAAAGCCACATCACCAATTTTTAACCCTTTCTGACTTCATTTGTTATTTTTCATGCATTTACTGATTTTTTCCAGCTATAAGACCCTGAAATTGAAAAGCATTTCAAATGAACTCTGAAAAGGTTAAAAGTTGGCATGGTATCATCATTTCACCCACGTATCATGTGCAGGAAAGTAGAGAGGCTTACGGCAAAAACTGGATGCACTTCGTGTACAAAACGGACAATCTCTTTCGAAGTATCAGGGTTTCATACGGAAACTCGTCTGTTACAAAAGGATTTCATTTTTTTGAACTTATTTGAACTCCATAGTTTTTCTATGTTCAAAATGCACCATTCAAAGCCACATCATCAATTTTCAACCCTTTCTGACTTCATTTGTTATTTTTCATGCATTTACTGATTTTTTCCAGCTATAAGACCCTGAAATTGAAAAGCATTTCAAATGAACTCTGAAAAGGTTAAAAGTTGGCATGGTATCATCATTTCACCCACATAGCATGTGAAGGAAAGTAGAGATGCTTACGGAAAAAACTAGATGCACTTCGTGTACAAAATGGAGAATGTTTTTCGAAGTATCAAGGTTCCATACGGAAACTCGTCTGTTACAAAAGGATTTCATTTTTTTGAACTTATTTGAACTCCATAGTTTTTCTATGTTCAAAATGCACCATTCAAAGCCACATAATCAATTTTCAACCCTTTCTGACTTCATTTGTTATTTTTCATGCATTTACTGATTTTTTCAGCTATAAGACCCTAAAATTGAAAAGCATTTCAAATGAACTCTGAAAAGGTTAAAAGCTGGCATGGTATCATCATTTCACCCACATAGGCTGTGCAAGAAAGTAGAGAGGCTTACGGCAAAAACTGGATGTACTTCGTGTACAAAACGGACAATCTCTTTCGAAGTATCAGGCTTTCATAGGGAAACTCGTCTGTTATAAAAGGATTTCATTTTTTTGAACTTATTTGAACTCCATAGATTTTCTATGTTGAAAATGCACCATTCAAAGCCACATCATCAATTTTCAACCCTTTCTGACTTCATTTGTTATTTTTCATGCATTTACTGATTTTTTCCAGCTATAAGACCCTGAAATTGAAAAGCATTTCAAATGAACTCTGAAAAGGTTAAAAGTTGGCATGGTATCATCATTTCACCCACGTATCATGTGCAGGAAAGTAGAGAGGCTTACGGCAAAAACTGGATGCACTTCGTGTACAAAACGGACAATCTCTTTCGAAGAATCCGGGTTTCATACGGAAACTCATGTGTTAGAAAAGGATTTCATTTTTTTGAAATTATTTGAACTCCATAGTTTTTCTATGTTCAAAATGCACCATTCAAAGCCACATCATCAATTTTCAACCCTTGCTGATTTCATTTGTTATTTTTCATGCATTTACTGATTTTTTCTAGCTATAAGACCCTGAATTTGAAAAGCATTTCAAATGAACTCTGAAAAGGTTAAAAGTTGGCATGGTATCATCATTTCACCCACATAGCATGTGCAAGAAAGTAGAGAGGCTTACGGCAAAAACTGGATGCACTTCGTGTACAAAACGGACAATCTCTTTCGAAAAATCAGGGTCTCATACGGAAACTCGTCTGTAAGAAAAGGATTTCATTTTTTTGAACTTATTTGAACTCCACAGTTTTTCTATGTTCAAAATGCACCATTCAAAGCCACATCATCAATTTTCAACCCTTTATGACTTCATTTGTTATTTTTCATCCATTTACTGATTTTTTTCAGCTATAAGACCCTGAAATTGAAAAGCATTTCAAATGAACTCTGAAATGGTTAAAAGTTGGCATGGTATCATCATTTCACCCACATATCATGTGCAGGAAAGTAGAGAGGCTTACGGCAAAAACTGGATGCACTTCGTGTACAAAATGGACAATCTCTTTCGAAGTATCAGGGTTTCATACGGAAACTCGTCTGTTACAAAAGGATTTCATTTTTTTTGAACTTATTGGAACTCCATAGTTTTTCTATGTTCAAAATGCACCATTCAAAGCCACATCATCAATTTTCAACCCTTTCTGACTTCATTTGTTATTTTTCATGCATTTACTGATTTTTTCCTATAAGACCCTGAAATTGAAAAGCATTTCAAATGAACTCTGAAAAGGTTAAAAGTTGGCATGGTATCATCATTTCACCCACGTATCATGTGCAGGAAAGTAGAGAGGCTTACGGCAAAAACTGGATGCACTTCGTGTACAAAACGGACAATCTCTTTCGAAGTATCAGGGTTTCATACGGAAACTCGTCTGTTACAAAAGGATTTCATTTTTTTGAACTTATTTGAACTCCATAGTTTTTCTATGTTCAAAATGCACCATTCAAAGCCACATCATCAATTTTCAACCCTTTCTGACTTCATTTGTTATTTTTCATGCATTTACTGATTTTTTCAGCTATAAGACCCTGAAATTGAAAAGAATTTCAAATGAACTCTGAAAAGGTTAAAAGTTGGCATGGTATCATCATTTCACCCACATAGCATGTGCAAGAAAGTATAGAGGCTTACGGAAAAAACTGGATGCACTTCGTGTACAAAACAGACAATCTCTTTCGAAGTATTAGGGTTTCATACGGAAACTCGTCTGTTACAAAAGGATTTCATCTTTTTTGAACTTATTTGAACCCCATACTTTTTCTATGTTCAAAATGCACCATTAAAAGCCACATCATCAATTTTCAACCCTTTCTGACTTCATTTGTTATTTTTCATGCATTTACTGATTTTTTCAGCTATAAGACCCTGAAATTGAAAAGCACTACAAATGAACTCTGAAAAGGTTAAAAGTTGGCATGGTATCATCATTTCGCCCACATAGCATGTGCAAGAAAGTAGAGAGGCTTACGTCAAAAACTGGATGCACTTCGTGTACAAAACGGATAATCTCTTTCGAGGTATCAGGGTTTCATACGGAAACTCGTCTGTTACAAAAGGATTTCATTTTTTTGAACTTATTTATACTCCATAGTTTTTCTATGTTCAAAATGCACCATTCAAAGCCACATCATCAATTTTCAACCCTTCCTGACTTCATTTGTTATTTTTCATGCATTTACTGATTTTCTTCAGCTATAAGACCCTGAAATTGAAAAGCACTACAAATGAACATGGATAGATAAGTGACCAAATTAATAGTAGTTCATCGTCACATGAAAACCAAAGTACATACATAGTTCAAATTGAAAAACATATAGATCTCCAGAGCATCTAGTTAAACCATACATTGAAATTATGTAAAACCTTTCAATGCAACAACAAATGCGATCATAATCACAACTAAGGTAACAATTGATCCAACGGCATAATGATACCAAGCCTCGGTATGAATGGCCTATTTTCTAATCTTTCTAATCTTCAACCGCATTGCATCCATCTTGATCTTGTGATCATCGACGACATCCGCAACATGCAACTCCAATATCATCTTCTCCTCCTCAATTTTTTTCCTTCAAGTAATTGTTTTCTTCTTCGACTAAATTTAACCTCTCGACAATAGGGTCGGTTGGAATTTCCGGTTCAACCACCTCCTACATAAATAAAATCTATGTCACGTTGGTCGGCATAATTGTCATAAACAATAAATGAACCAAATAGTTATAAAAAGATAATATATACCACATCCGAATCATAGACAGGACGAGGGCCGACGGGGGCAGATACCAGAACCATCGCACTATATAATAACAAGGAATAATAAAAGTAAGAAAATTAGACAAGTATCTATCTCAAGTAAGAATTTTTTCTTTCAGAAAGAACATAAGAACAAGAGGCTCACCACGGTGGTGCCGGCGACGAGATCGGCGTGGGCGATCGACGGCGGTGAAGACAGAGACAGGACGTGACGGACCGCTAAACCTAGAAAAATCTCGGGGAAAATGGAGCTCGGAGGTCGAGTTTTGAGAGAAGAAATATTAACTAGTGTGGCTCGGACATTTCATCGAACACCTCGTGTGCATAGGAGGTGAGCTAGAGCACCCAAATGCCCTCCCTCGCAGGCCAGCAAAAAACAGAGCAGGGTGGAGTGCTCTGCTCGCTGGTGATGGGCTATATATAGGCAAATCATTTGTCCCGGTTCGTGGCTGGAACCGGGACCAATGGTTATGGGCCAGGAGCGAGGCCCATTGGTCCCGGTTCGTTCCTAGAACCGGGACAAATGAGTCCAGACGAACCGGGACCAAAGCCCGCGAGGCCCCGGCCAGCCACCTGGGCTCACGAACCGGGACGAATGCATCCATTGGTCCCGGTTTGTATAAGAACTGGGACTAATGGGCTGGCCAGGCCCGAACGAAAGCCCCTTTTTCTACTAGTGAAATGGGCTCCAGCCCAATATGGGTTAAGGTTTTAGGCTTTCCAAAAGGGCATATATATACAAGGTATATTGAAGATGGGAGTACATACTCCCAAGAGTATATGGTTGTGTACTCCTGGGAGTACGTACTCTCGCTCCTCATATACCACATAGATGAATCTTTTATAGTTTATTATTATTTTTAATATTCTTCATTAATAATTACTAGATACCCCAAAATGGATTTCATGAAAAAAAATCATGTGTGCCTCATATTTTCAAAGGTTTACGTATATACTGATTTGTTTGTACGTGAAAAAGGTATATTGCAAAAAGTAGGTCGTAAATGATATTTTTTCAACAAAACTTGTATTGAGGTATCTTAGAATATTTAATGAAGTATATTGAGAATGATAAGGGGTATAATCAATGCATATACAAGGTATATTGAAGATGGGAGTACATACTCCCAAGAGTGCAGAAAATGAGTCCTATATATATATATATATATATATATATATATATATATATATATATATATATATAATATTTCCAACCAGCCCAATATGGGTAGATCGGTCCACATTTTAGTAGGCCGTGACCATCTCTCCTATTTTCTATTGAAAAAAAATCTATATAGTTATTAGTTAACCCAATTCCATATAGTCTATTTTTTCCATTCACCAAGTCCATTAACCAACACATGGTATTTTGACATCACATGACAATTAATTACTCTATAAACATCAATGTCAATTCCACATCACGGTTCATTGTTCACATTCCCCATAAGCCAAAATAACACAAGCTATATATCAACCTGATACAACATGTAGCATCAACACACACTGAGAAATAGATTAACAGATGACGGTCATTTTGATTCTTAAACATAATCATATAGCTCTCCTCTTCATCAAAATTGCATTTGTTGGAGGCCTTTTCTCATGGCATCTTGAAGATGTGTTGTTTTGCTCTTCATTTGTCCATCCCAACTTCTTGAAAGATGAGCTGTGTATCATCCCATCATAAGAATAGGGCTAGAATTGGCAACAACGATGTAAACATATCAGTAAGCATGAGTTACAAAAGAATATCTACCATTGCAACAAAATTCAGAGATTAGTATTAACCAGGTTCTCCTGATTGTAGCTTATGCAAATATTACCTAACAAGACACTACTTTTCATAATATTTGATCATCATGACATTTCACATATGCTGATAAGAGAACCATATCCAAATGAAACTCATAAATTAAGTTAATGGCTCGAGATATCACCTTATCATCTAATCGAACAGAAGCCATGATCTTCCTCACGCAAACCACCAACATCATTACAATCAGGGATCTGCTTGTCAAATAGGGCTCCAATTTTTGAAGATCCATATGTTCAAATGCAAGCATCCCTCAGCCTCAAAAACCACAGCTTGGGCCCCTAAAGACCAACCAAAATATATATCAAGATGTATATGTTAAGAATATGGTCATCATGACAAAAAGGTAGTCTACTTTCTGTCTAACTCAAATACATACGTACATAGTCAGGACATCAAATTCATTGTTGTTGCAAATGAGGCTATAATTGTTGATGAAGTTCTACGATGAAGTCTGCCGTCATCGTAGTCTTCGCTGAAAATAATTGACTTTTCCCTTGGCCTTTCCACTATACTCCACATTGTGTAATTTATTATGTTAGCTTGTCACAAGGTATTTTTGTTGTCTTTGGAGATAACAGCCTATGCTCCATAACCTACTGTTCTATCAATGGTGCGTTTGTCATGTATATATAATGCACTGCTGTTACTGTAGTAAACTAGGCAGTTTTGTAACCTATAAACTCCATACGGCGATCCAAAGCTACTACTTGGAAATATGCTAAACTGGGCCTGAATACATTTAGAAATCAACCAAACTAGCTGGGGATTCCCTCGTGGGTAGTACTTAGAGCATAGAATAGTACATATTTCGACACGTTACATCTACCATTGAAAATCAATCAGATATGCATGCGCCTAGTCACTAGCTAGGATTTGACGCGCAGAAATCAATCAGACAGACTAGCTAGAGACTACAACATAAACTTGTGGAGAAGTACTACTATTACTTATTAGTACCTGGTGAGTATCCTGGGCGTACAAGAATTCAGTCATCTCACTGGGGTGGAACTGCGATAGTAATTTGTAAAATATCCTCAGGAGTTCCTTTGGTCAGATTTGGATGACTTTGATGAAGCTAGCATTGTGGATCTTACACCTCCTGTACCCTCCGAAGGAGAACAGAGCAGATTAGATGACGTAAAGTTTGCTGGGCACTAATTAGTTGCCACTTGAGTAGAGGATAGTAGTGCCGCAAGGGATGATTATTAGTAGTAATTGGTTAGCAATTAAGCAGATCCATGAAGCTACGAAAATACGAGGTTAGGTATGGACGAGGAAATTGCATCTCAGTATGCAGCAGTTAACAATTCAATTGGTGAATTAGTTAAATTGTTAACAAGCAATCAGACAAGCGGGTGACGGGGTAGATGGTTGAGCAATACAGCAGACTTAAGGTGGACTTACCCTTCCGGCGGTGCTGCAGGAAGGAGGTAGGCGAAGCGACTACGAGGAGGCATCGACGGTGGAGATACTTGAGGTGAACGAACGTGCCACGAGCGGTGCTGCTGGCCGGAGACCATTGAGGAGGCGATGTGGAGGGAGCTCGAACTTGACGTCGTCCCGCATCGGTGGTGGCCCACCGCCGTGAACCTTACCGTTGCTGCATGATCCAGGAGAACGGAGGGAGGTGGATCAGAACGACGGAGGCAGTGAAGGAATAGGTGCCGACCGAATTCCCCACGGTGCTCGTCTTCGTCTCCGGCGGCGCATGGTAAATGAGTGGCGAGACAACGACGGGGAGGGGTTAGTTGGATGAAGAGGACAAACAATGGAGATGCTAGATCCGGCAGGGAGGAGAGCCGTGAAGGCGCAGGCGGTGGCGGGTCAGAAGAGATCAGCGGCTCTAGTATAGTGGGCGGTTACAGAGAGAGAGCCGGCGGCGTTGCGGTCGTGCGTTCGAGGGAGGGTTTCTTAGAGCTAGATTAATAAGTACTAGTCGTCAACCCGTGCATTCACACGGGCTAGTGTATATTTTATGTTGATTTCTTTTTAATTCAGTTGTATAATTCTTTTATACATGGTCCCATTTCCTATTTTTTCTAATATTCACACATGAAATTTGAAATTATATATTCATGTGCCATTTTGTGAATATATATATTTACAAATTTGTCAATATGCTGCAACATTTGGTTAACCGTACAAAATTGCTAATATATATTTATAACATGAGTGTATATCATATTTACTCTAAGTGTAAAGATTGGAAATTAAATATCTTACTCTGGATTCATAGTGCTTAATATAGATCCGGAGTAACATTTTTGCAAACATTAAAGGCTAGCTATTAAAAGCCAAACATATATAGGTACATCCATTAGCAGTTTTTCTTGACTCCAGTTCACACTACTCGGAGTTTATAATGAGATATCCTCATTTACTTTAATAACTAATTTTGAATGAGATGTTAGATCACCTGATTAAATGGAAATTAACATTGTACATACCTGGGTTGTGATATAACTCCACCTAATTCCAGATCGATTAATGCTAATATATGAATAAGAGGCCGACGTCTATATCCCGAAGAAAAGACAGATCTGAAGTACAAAATTGTCCAGAAAAGTTATTGACCAGCCGAGCCCACTTATAATTGTTATGTAAGTTAATTTTTTCCCTTTGTGTTAAGTAAGTTAACTGATTTTAATACACCTCCCCTATTCCAAATTATGAGGTGTTTTCGTAGGCTTAAATAACCCAAAAAATGTCTTACAATTTGGGACGGACGTAGTATAATTTATAGAGATATATTTACATTGCGTTCTCTGTTCCAAACGGATTTAGATAGAAGCGAAGCATCTACGTTATATTGATATCCTTAAGTGCTCCTTGTGAATATATTTACCGCATGATTAGTACTTACCGAAAATTGGAGAGGTTACCCGCCAGTACTAAGAAAGAAGGAAAATTGGCTCTGCAAGCGACTTGCCAACAAATAAAACAGAGAAGCAATTATAAGAAAATTAGAGATAGAAATAGAGTGAGTATACATATCCTTGCATGCTTACTGGAACTGTATGCAATACTGAACAAAATTAATCCTATATGTGGTAAATAGAATATAAGTTGCTTAGTACTTGACATGCCATAACAGATGTATGCAGTAAGCAGCAGGTTATCGCATAATTAATTGATGCAATACTGTAAACATTATCGCCGTTCCAGTCCGTCGCCATTGTCGAGATAGACAATATGCACCCATATTTGTTTAAGCACTAACGTTAAACAAAATTAAACCTTGACCAAACTTACCATGACGTTTCATAAACTATCTGGATGGATATCAAGAGCTAGCACTGGAAATTCCATGAAACTCTTAGTTTTATGCTCATCGCTTTATGAGAGAAATAAATTAACTCCTGCTGCTTGTAGACCCGATCTAATTACTTCCCTACTGCTTGGGATCAAATAAGAAAATATAATCAAACCTGGACTGCTCCTCTACTACTCTGTTTAAAGTTTTGCTGCATCGATGCTTATTTACGTACCTAAAATCGAAATATTGAATCGGAGCAGCAACACTTCGTCTCGTCTTGCCTCAATCACTTCCTTGAATTCAACTACAACCCTGCCACCATGTGATTTTGTCTTGGGAAAGTCCGTCATTAACCACACTGACTTTCTTATTTATTCAACATGACAACTTCGCGATATCGTGCGATGAACCTTATACCTTGCCACTGCTCGATGTTGCCTTTTCCCTTGGTTTCCTACTTGCTTCTGGACTTCTTCACCGCTGTTCTTGAACCAATGACACTAGTAAGCGTGCACGTGCAATGCACGTATAACCATGAGAAAAAAAATCTTGTACATAGTATGTTGATTCTGCAAAGAGGAAGTTAAGTACATAGAGGATTTTTTTTCAGGGTTCTGGCATGTAGTACTGCTAATCAAGTGATCAAGAATTATACTTCCTAAACGCTCTTATATTTCTTTAAGGGGAGGGGGGGGGGGGCATTATTTGTTATCAGGCTGATACTCCAAAAGACTTGTCGACTTACATGGAGCAGGGCGGCCTAGAACCAAACATTTTTACTGCTAGTTGTTGCTATTCATAGAGATTTTCCACAGCTTCTAGTGAAGAATGAAGTCGGTAAACTGTTGAAAACGAAAATAACAGGAGAGTGGTGATTTTGTGATAAGAGTGTTTCTTTCATATTAAGCTCCGGCACAAACTGCGGTCAGGAAATTCATCTCATTCATATTTGGTTAGCTTTGCAGACATGTAATTACTCTCATTCTCATTTGGTTAGCTTTGCATACATGTAGCCAATTCGTGCACAAATGCTAGTGACAACATAGGAAATAAAAAAAGCATATCACCATATCACATATCATTTGAAAAATGCATTATCTAATTGAACTACAAGATCTGACCGTAGTGGGACTTTTATCAAAATGACACATATGAGCCATCATCTCATCTCATGGAACCTCGAAACTTCTAGAATTTATATCTAACTATAACAAATATAATTTGAAAATTATACTGTTTGATTGAACTACAGAAACTACAAGTAGTAGAATGCCTTTGTAGGCGTAAACACCTTTTACTTTTGTTTCATCTTTCATATCCCTCGCATGAATGATGATGCTTGAAAATGAAGAAAACAAGAAATCTTGAATATTGTTGCCGACGCCATGACTCATTGGTGAAGACGTTCCATGGCCAATCCAGTTCTGGTATGAATCCATAGTCCACACTTTTCCCTATGATCCTAAGTCTGAAACGGAATAAATAGGAGTCCATAATCCACACTTAAAAGTCAGTTTTGTGCAGGACTAACTGGAGCCTTGTGTGTGATTCTATTTGATTGCTAAAGTACCAGAACAAATAAAACGAATACAACATGAGAAAATTAAATATATACCCAAGTTTGCACTTATTTACTGACATTACACTAAAAACTGTCCAGGAAAATAACATAGAAAGCTTCCTCAAAATAAACAGTATGACGTGATGGTATGTCCTAAAGTTCAGTTTCTATGATTCTCTAATACTGAAAGCAATAGCCAAATAACACTGTATAGTTCTTTCAGAGTAATAAAACGGCGGGCTCGCTTCAGCATCCAATCTAAATGCATGCATCTCACTCAGAATTGTTACATGATCAGGTAATTATGCATGTGTCCTTACTTGTGGAACACAAGGGGCTCATGCCTATTAGAAATTGAATTGGCAAGATTTAGAGCCGCCTACTTGCCAACACCTTCAAATGTGACATAAAAATACAGAATAGAATCTTCATGAAACAAAGCTGCAGACAATACCGAAACAAGAAAAAGATGGAGTTTCTAACAGACTCATCCATTCTTCACCATAACTGGAGTTTTCTCTTTTTTTTTGTAATAACTGTTAGATGCTGAAAGGATTATGTCATCCTAGTGTTAAGGCCTCTAGGGCATTTAAATTTGGTCTCAGATAATAAGATTAGTCCAAAATGATGCACCATCTGTATTCCCCATCGGATTTCAAGTACTCTTGAATTAGTTGACACCAAAAATTACTGTAGCATGGCATGGATTGGATTCTGTTTCCATTTTGAAGTTAAACCGTGATCAACATCTATGCGAAGGAAGTTCACAGAGACTCGACGGCCTGCATGCAGAGGAGGCTTGCATACACAGCCTGGGCCGCTCAGTAGAATGAACTCGATCTACGCCTGGTTGGTTAGTCTTCCACAACGAAAAGATGAACTGGATTGTTAGAAATTATGTGAAAATGCACACGCACCAAATCCTAACGAAAATTGCAAGGCTATTGAAAGTACACAAGACCCAGCATCACACGTCAGTTCAACATGTGAAGAAAATACACAGAGTTGATCCAAGGGACATTAGAATAACTACATACACAAAATCCAGTTTCAGAATTGCAACATATGAAATTAACCGGAACTCCGGGAATTCCAGTCGTAGCACTTAGAAGTCAGTTTTCAGCACACGGCGCATCAAATAAAAATGTGTATGCTTAGAAATTGCCTTTGTCAGAACAGCAATTAAGGACTTTACAGGTGAGGTCTGCGATGAAGGCGCGACACGACCATCCTGTGGTGTTGCTCCCGACATCAAGCAGGTACAGCGGTGCGCCACACGAGAGGCTGAATGATGGGGGCGACTGACGAGCAGCATGAGGGAGGCGGACATACAGAGCCGGGTCAGGCACCGTGCACCACAGGAGAGGCGGGCGGGCAGGGCCGACGGCTACTGGCGAACGGGCCGGCTAGTGAGGAGTGGCAAGCTGCAGGAGCCACTTGAACAAATTATTTTACAAATTACTGTAATGACTAATCGAATATACAAAAGCAATTCACATGAACTGGACAGAGGACTCTGTTCTGTATGTTTCCGAGTAGAAAGGTAAGAAACAATGTAAGAAAATGAAATTCTAAGTTAATTCTCACTATTTCTGTTAGTATGACTTTTAAGCACAATGCTAACAGGCTACAGCACATACAGCTATTAGCTGAAAGAATTTTCTTCTTCCCTTCACTCCCAAGAGATTCGTGGATGAGCAGAAGACTGACACTCATGCGGCACAATTTCGTCAATAAAACGCCACAGGCACAGATCGAGAAGCATGTGATCACCAGATGGTTGGCTAGGATGACCTTGGCGCCCTTCCCCATGAGGAACTTGAGGGACGGCACGGAGGCGCGGATGTGGTTGTCCTCGGTGATGTTCCGGCCATCGTCCAGCAGAATGTTCAGATCGGCACGAAGGAACACCTTCTGCCCCTGAGGTCCTTGTGGCCCAGGGTGTCCACGCTCCTCTTGGTCGCCATTTCCTCCTCGGTCTCCCCTTCCTCTGCACCAAATCCGATGCCATAAACATCAGAATAATCCGTATAGGAACCAGATTCAGACGAGTGGAGATTTATGACAATTGAACAACACATTTCTTTCATTCGAAAGTGAGTTCATGAATCCCTGTGATGATTTGTGGGTGTTCTGTACTACACTGTATTCAAAATCTGCACAAATAGAAAGGAAACAAATTTAAGCTGCAGGCGTGTAACTAAAGAACCTTGTCTTATGTCCGAGGGGTCACTTATCCGGTCCTGCAGCGGATGCTGCCTCCTCGGCAGGCGGCTTCTCTGCCTGTGCCATGGCTTGCTGCCGCAAGTGGTGGAACGCGACAACAACGGTAGGAAGGGGAGCAGCATCACCGTGGTGGAGATCGTGAAGCCGGCGACGTCGCAGGGGAAGCGGAGACAGGAGGATATGGGAGGCTGCGCGGAGGAACGCCAACAGCTGCTCCATCACCGGTCGGTTGGATCTACAGCGGCACCAAGCCGCGTCCATCGCCTGGAACTTCTCCGGGGGCTGGGCCGCCTCTATGTGGTAGCGCTCAGAGAGGGGAGACCCCGCGGCTTGGCGCATGTCGGGGGCTCCTCCTCCTCCTCTGCTGCCGCGGCCGCCGTAGTTACTGTGCGCAACAAGGCCGCCATAGTCGTTGCCGCCCAGATGATAGCCTCGGACGTGTCCGCCATGACCAACCCCTTTGTAGCCACGGCCGCGGCCTCCACCATCACCGCCACCGCCTTGGCAGACCCTTCCTCGGCCACAAACACCGTCGTCGTCGCCCCTTTGGTACCCACGCCTTCTTCCGCCGCCGCTATCTGTTGCTGGGGATCCGTTCTTTCCGATCTATGGCCCAACGAAAAAAGTGTGGGGGAGCCACGATCCGGAAATCACGAAGTAGCGGGCAGGGACCGGGGACGTGGAGTAGGAAAATCGGCAGACGATGGCGCGTCTGCTCGGCAGAACATTTGATCCAGGACGTTGATTTGGATGGCAGACTATCGGCGCAATATGAACAGTAGGATGTGTTTAAATTGATTTGATCCAAGGGTTTTGATTATCCCGTGTACAGTTTTTTGTGCGGAGATAAGAGAATTTATATTTGCTCATTTAATAGTAGTGTAGATGTAGATGTAGACGTAGATTCAGGTCTACCTCATTAGCCAGCTTCTTTTTCCCCATGTCCAGGAGGACAACACCAACATATTTGCATTCTTATTAATTCTTCACCATGTACGGCTCCATGGGTGTCAGAGAAGAGTCCGTATATGAATGGAAACTGCTTGAAAACAACCGGATGTAAACATCCGCCTCGTCGCTCACATGGCACGTGCCTCTGTGGGCCAGACCACAGCTTTGCTTTTTCTAATCTTATTTCCAACGCAGCCGCCTCCTTCGCTCATTTTTTCATTCCATCAGCCAGCGACTCTCAAACCTCTCCGTCCCTTCGCACTAGCGCGTCGCTGAGCGGCCGGCCGACAATGCTGGTGAGGCTGCGGTGCTTCGAGCAGGTGTCCGCTGCTGCAGGCCTGGCTTGTGATGTTTTGAGCTTCTCCTATGAGGTCGCCGGAGTTGGTACGACGGACGGCGCTGCTGTGAGCCGCTTGCTGTGAGGCCGACAGAGTTGGCACGATGGGCAGCGACGCTGTGAGACCGCCCGAACTGCTTCGACATGCAGCATTGCTGTGAGTTGATATTGCAAGGCCGCTGGAGCCACGACAACGTCCGGTTGCTTCCACCAAACAACAGTGCTGCAACGCCCGACGGCCGCGGCGACGGCATGCTTCCATGATAGGATGGTGCTACGACGCTCGACGGCCGCGGCGACGGCATGTTTCCACGATAGGATGGTGCTGCAACGCTCGAAGGCCACGGCGAACGGCATGCTTTCAAGATAGGATGGTGCTGCGACGCTCGATGGCCACGGTGACGGCACGCTTCCACGATAGGATGGTGCTGCGACGGCGCTGCGATGCTCGACGGCCGCGGCGATGGCATGCTTCCATGATAGGATGGTGCTGCGACGGCGCTGCAAGGTCAATTACTCTACTGCCACAAGACGGTCATCCATTGCTGCAAGCAGACGCGACGCTGCAAGGCTGATCGGCCCGTTGTTGCAAACCAGATGCAACGCTGCAAGGCTGATCCTTCTATTTCTAAAAGATGGGTGTATGTTGTTGCAAACCGGATGCGGTGCTGCAAGGCCAATGAGCCCGTTATTGCAAACTGGATGCAGCGTTGCAAGGCCAATCACTCTACTACCACAAGAGCGTCGTCCGTTGCTATAAATGGATGCGATGCTGCAAGGCCGTCCTGTTGTTATAAGCCGGGCACGTCGCTGCAAGGCCGATCACTCTGCTACTACAAGACGGTCGTCCGTTGTGGCAAACCAAACATGACGCTACAAGGCTGATGGACCCGTTGTTGCAAACTGGCCGCGTCGCTGCAAGGCCGATCACTCTGCTGCTCCAAGACGTTCACGCGACGCTGTTGGCGGCTATGCTGCAAGGCCGGCCAAAGAAAGGGCCAATTTTGGTGTGTTGTTGGTGGGCGCATCATGTGAAGGGAGCACCTAATCCTTTCTTTCAGGGCGTCCACTGTATCCTAACGGCTGGAGAGGCGGATGTTGTTTACCTAGCTGCAGGCGGATTGCGCCTAGCACGCGCCTATATGAATGCATGACATGAGGGAGACATCCGTACTGCTTTTTAAAGGATCTATTCAACATCATTACCCCGTACCTTGTTAAGATACTTTCAACCATGAGACTTTATTTTATATGTATCTCTTCCAAGAATCATAGAGCATCCTGCTGGTTGTCACTGTTACTCCTACAATAATATAGAACATGAAACAAACAATAATGAGAATACATTCATGCATCCACCCACCTAAAACCAACTAAACTGCATTTAGAAACTGAGTATTTCAAGTCAAAGAGAATCAAAGAATTAGGAAATCAAATATTGAGAGGATCATTACATCCATCGAAAAAAATTATCATACATGTCAAGCACAACAAAAACCTGATTGAGTTCTTGCCGTCAAAGGAATTTATCCAGAAGAAACTTGTTAGTTAAACAGACTAATGAAGTCAATCTTCGAAGTATCTATCCGTCAGGCTGTACACATTAGCTCAAACATGGACGCATCAAGATGGGAGCTGGGCAGGGGAAAGGACCACTTTACATAGGTAAGTGTTGAACTGGAAGGAGTAGTTTTGGATCACCGCCTCCTGCTGGAGCTCCTCTAACGTCTCGGCCACCAGCCATACGTGTCGTTCCAGGCAGGGGGCGCTGCAGCCCTACAGCTGCTTTGCAAAGCGGTGGCGCCGCACGCACGCGGGCACCAACACACACTAGTAGAAAATAGGGCTTTGGTTCAGACCGGGTCAGCCCATTAGTCCCGGTTCAGTCCAGAACCGGGACCAATGTGGACATTGGTCCCGGTTCGTGAGCTCAGGGGACCGGCCGGGCCACGTGGGCCATTGGTCCCGGTTCATCTGGACCTTTTGGTCTCGGTTGGTGGGATGAACTGGGACCAATGGGCCTCGCTCTTGGCTCACCATCATTGATCCCGGTTGGTGGCTTGAACCGGGACCAAAGGCTTCCCTTTAGTCCCGGCTCATGTCACCAACCGGGACCAATGAGGTGCCTACATATACCCCTCGCTCGCGAGCAGAGCACCCCAGTGCTCTGTTTTTCTCTGGCCGAGGGGGAGAGGGCTTGGTGGTGCTCTAGCTCACCTCCTATGCACACAAGGTGTTCGATGGAATGCCCGAGCCACACTACTTAAGCTTTCTCCTCTCCAAGCTCGACCTCCAAGCTCCATTTTCCATAATATTTGTCTAGGTTTAGCTGTCCGTCACGCCCCGTCCCCGTCTTCACCGCCGTCGATCACCCGCGCCGAGCTCATCGCCGGCACCACCGTGGTGAGCCTCTTGTTCCTATCTTCTTTCTGAAAGGAAAAATATTCTTACTTGTATGTTTACATAGATACTTGTATTATTTTCTTACTTTTATTATTGCATCTTATATAGTGCGATGGTTTTGGTATCCGCCCCCGTCGGCCCTCGTCCTGTCTATGATTCGGATGTGGTATATATATTATCTTTATAACTATTGGTTCATTTATTGTTTATGAAAATTATGCCGACCAACGTGACATAGATTTTATTTATGTAGGATGTATGTGAATCGGAAATGCCAACCGACCCTATTGTCGAGAGGTTAAATTTAGTTGAAGAAGAAAACAATTTGTTGAAGGAAAAAATAAAAAAAATTGAGGAGGAGAAGATGATATTGGAGTTGCATGTTGCGGATGTCGTCGATGATCACAAGATCAAGATGGATGCAATGCGCTTGAAGATTAGAAAGATTAGAAAATATGCCATTCATACCGAGGCTTGGTATCATTATGCCGTTGGATCAATTGTTACCTTGGTTGCGATTATGATCGCATTTGTTTTCGCATTGAAATGTTTTACATAGTTTCAATGTATGGTTTAATTAATTAGATGCTCTGGAGAGCTATATGTTGTTAGATGAGAACTCTGTATGCACTTTGGTTTTAATGTGATGATGAACTTCTATTAATTTGGACACTTAATTATATATAATGCACGCAGATGAACCGGCAATGGATGTACGGTGACAGACACACCCGCGAGTACATTAAGGGCGTGCATGAGTTTCTCGATGCGGCCGAGGCAAACAAGCAGAATGGTTTTATGTGTTGTCCATGCACCGAATGTGGGAATACGAGGTCTTAGTCTAACCGGAAAATCCTTCACTCCCACCTGCTTTACAAGGGTTTCATGCCACACTATAATGTTTGGATGAGGCACGGAGAAATAGGGGTTATGATGGAAGACGGCGAAGAAGAAGAGGACGATGACAACTATGTGCCCCCTGAATACGGTGATGCTGCAACGGGGGGAGCTGGTGAAGATCAAGAGGAACCAGACGATGTGCCCAATGATGCTGCAACGGGCGAAGCTGCTGAAGATCAAGAGGAATCAGACGATGTGCCCGATGATGATGATCTCCGCCGGGTCATTGTCGATGCAAGGACGCAATGCGAAAGTCAAAAGGAGAAGCTGAAGTTCGATCGCATGTTAGAGGATCACAAAAAAGGGTTATACCCCAATTGCGAAGATGGCAACACAAAGCTCGGTACCGTACTGGAATTGCTGCAGTGGAAGGCAGAGAATGCTGTGGCTGACAAAGGATTTGAGAAGCTACTAAAAATATTAAAGAAGAAGCTTCCAAAGGATAACGAATTTCCCGACAGTACATACGCAGCAAAGAAGGTCGTATGCCCTCTAGGATTGGAGGTGGAGAAGATACATGCATGCCCTAATGACTGCATCCTCTACCGCGGTGCATACAAGGATCTGAACGCATGCCCGGTATGCGGTGCATTGCGGTATAAGATCAGACGAGATGACCCTGGTGATGTTGATGGCGAGCCCCCAGGAAGAGGGTTCCTGCGAAGGTGATGTGGTATGCTCCTATAATACCACGGTTGAAATGTCTGTTCAGAAACGAAGAGCATGCCAAGTTGATGCGATGGCACAGTGAGAACCGAAAGAAAGACGGGAAGTTGAGAGCACCCGCTGACGGGTCGCAGTGGAGAAAAATCGAGAGAAAGTACTGGGATGAGTTTGCAAAGGACCCAAGGAATGTATGGTTTGCTTTAAGCGCGGATGGCATTAATCCTTTCGGGGAGCAGAGCAGCAATCACAGCACCTGGCCCGTGACTCTATGTATGTATAACCTTCCTCCTTGGATGTGCATGAAGCGGAAGTTCATTATGATGCCAGTTCTCATCCAAGGCCCTAAGCAACCCGGCAACGAAATTGATGTGTACCTAAGGCTATTAGTTGAAGAACTTTTATAGCTATGGAATGGAAACGGTGTACGTACGTGGGATGAGCACAGGCAGGAGGAATTTAACCTTAAGGCGTTGCTGTTTGTGACCATCAACGATTGGCCCGCTCTCAGTAACCTTTCAGGACAGACAAAAAAAGGATACCACGCATGCACGCACTGTTTAGATGACACTGAAAGTATATACCTGGACAAATGCAGGAAGAATGTGTACCTGGGCCATCATCGATTTCTTCCGACCAACCATCAATGTCGAAAGAAAGGCAAGCATTTCAAAGGCGAGGCAGATCACCAGAAGAAGCCCGCCATGCGTACCGGTGATCACGTACTTGCTATGGTCAATGATTTACACTATGTAATATTTGGAAAGGGTGCCGGTGGACTAGCTGTTCCGAATGACGCTGAGGGACACACACCCATGTGGAAGAAGAAATCTATATTTTGGGACCTACCCTACTGGAAAGACCTAGAGGTCCGCTCTTCAATCGACGTGATGCACGTGACGAAGAACCTTTGCGTGAACCTGCTAGGCTTCTTGGGCGTGTATGGGAAGACAAAAGATACACCTGAGGCACGGGAGGACCTGCAACGTTTGCACGAAAAAGACGGCATGCCTCCGAAGCAGTATAAAGGTCCTGCCAGCTACGCTCTTACGAAAGAAGAGAAAGAAATCTTCTTTGAATGCCTGCTCAGTATGAAGGTCACGACTGGCTTCTCGTCGAATATAAAGGGAATAATAAATATGCCAGAGAAAAAGTTTCAGAACCTAAAGTCTCATGACTGCCACGTGATTATGACGCAACTGCTTCCGGTTGCATTGAGGGGGCTTCTACCGGGAAACGTCCGATTAGCCATTGTGAAGCTATGTGCATTCCTCAATGCAATCTCCTAGAAGGTGATCGATCCAAAAATCGTACCAAGGCTAAGGAGTGATGTGGCGCAATGTCTTGTCAGTTTCGAGCTGGTGTTCCCACCATCCTTCTTCAATATCATGACGCACGTCCTAGTTCATCTATTCGACGAGATTGTCATCCTGGGCCCCATATTTCTACACAATATGTTCCCCTTTGAGAGGTTCATGGGAGTCCTAAAGAAATATGTCCTTAACCGCGCTAGGCCAGAAGGAAGCATCTCCATGGGCCATCAAACAGAGGATGTTATCGGGTTTTGTGTTGACTTCATTCCTGTCCTTAAGAAGATAGGTCTCCCTAAATCGCGATATGAGGGGAGACTGACTGGAAAAGGCACTCTTGGAAGAGACTCAATAATATGCAGGGACGGATATTCTTGGTCTCAAGCACACTACACAGTTCTACAGAACTCTACCTTGGTGACCCCGTATGTCGATGAACACAAGAACAGTCTGCA
Organism: Triticum urartu; assembly: GCF_003073215.2. Taxonomy (NCBI): domain Eukaryota; kingdom Viridiplantae; phylum Streptophyta; class Magnoliopsida; order Poales; family Poaceae; genus Triticum; species Triticum urartu. The sequence continues at coordinate 13,600,343 of NC_053028.1, forward strand.
CTCCAAACACCCGGAGCAGTGCGACGACTGGATTACATGTGAACACATTAGGACTTTCAGCAGTTGGTTGGAAACACGTCTCAGAGGTGACAACACTGTTTGTGATGAGTTGTACTTGTTGTCCAGGGGACCATCTTTGACTGTATTGACTTACAAAGGATACGAGATAAATGGGTATACATTTTACACGATCGCCCAAGATCAAAAGAGCACCAACCAAAACAGCGGTGTCCGCTTTGATGCAGCAACCGAGAGCGGAAAGGACACTGTCGGTGTCAAAACCGGCGGATCTCGGGTAGTGGGTCCCGAACTGTGCGTCTAGGCCGGATGGTAACAGGAGGCAGGGAACACGATGTTTTACCCAGGTTCGGGCCCTCTTGATGGAGGTAAAACCCTACGTCCTGCTTGATTAATATTGATGATATGGGTAGTACAAGAGTAGATCTACCACGAGATCAAGGAGGCTGAACCCTAGAAGCTAGCCTATGGTATGATTGTTGTATATGGAGTTGATTGCCTACGGACTACAACCCTCCGGTTTATATAGACACCGGATAGGGTTAGGGTTACATAGAGTCGGTTACAATGGTAGGAGATCTTGAATATCCGCATCGCCAAACTTGCCTTCCACGCCAAGGAAAGTCCCATACGGACACGGGACGAAGTCTTCAATCTTGTATCTTCATAGTCCTGGAGTCCGGCTGAAGGTATAGTCCGGCTACCCGAACACCCCCTAATCCAGGACTCCCTCAGTAGCCCCCGAACCAGGCTTCAATGACGACGAGTCCGGCGCGCAGATTGTTCGGCATTGCAAGGAGGGTTCTTCTCAAAATCTTGTGTACCTGTAGGAATAATGTCTGATTTTTGTAATGTAGTGCTCCTCGGCTTCCACGCCCAATAATGGCCGTCTTCCACGTGTCAAACGAATGCGAAAAGCCAGGCATTTTTACATCCACACCCCTAGCCGTATAAACGAGCCGCCTATTTAACGGGATGGGGATTTAAGTCCAAACCACATCTTCTCCTTTCCGCGAGTTATCATTAGAGCGCTTCCAGCAAAGGTCCATTCCAACATGACCAGCCGTCGCAGCTCCTCCCCTCGCCCCTCCGGTCCCAAACCTGGGGACTGGGAGAGTTGCACCATCCCGCATAGCGAGTTAGTGTCGCTTCAGGCCAAGGGATTTCTCCCTCAGGCATACATGGTCCCGGTCCGAGCCGGTCTCGCCACCTACAATGGCGGAAAACAAGCGGAGAGCACCCCCAATCCTTCTAAAGGAGAGCGGGTGTGCCTCGTCCCCTATCTAATAAGGGGACTGGGATTTCCAATTCATCCATTTCTCCGCGGGCTTCTGGAGTTCTACGGCCTCCAGCTGCACAATCTCACGCCCGCCTCCGTATTGCATATTGCGGGTTTCGTCGCCCTTTGCGAGCTATTTTTAGGCGTTGAGGCTCATTTCGCGCTGTGGAAGAGGTTATTCTTCCTGGTGCCCCGTTCTCAAGAGGGGTCTATATACCAAGTGGGCGGAGCCGAAGTATGGCGCATCGCCGGGACCGGATACCTATCCAGAACCCCAAAGAAGGCGTCCGAGGACTGGCCTTCGGAATGGTTTTATATAGATGACGTCCCGCTACCGGACCCTATCCGGGTCGGTCTCCCTGAGTTCAACAGTGCTCCATTGAAGAAACGCTTGAGCTGGCGTCCGCGGAGCTCTCAGAGAGAAAGCGACAGAGACGTCCTTTACCTGATGGGCCGGATAAGACTGTTGGCTCATTCCGGACTAACCATGATTGGAGTCATGGCCGCATGCATTATGCGGGGGGTGCAGCCGCTTCAATATAGAGGCCACCCCATGTGGGATTTCAACGGGGAGGATGACGCCACACGTTACGGTCGTAAGGGGCCGGCCTCAACCGCCGCCTTAGTAAAGATCTTATCCTCTTTGTACAAGGGAGAAAAGGAGGAATTCCTCCGCGTCAACCCGCGGGCCGGATTCAGTATGTACGATCCTCCAAGTTGGGTAAGTGAACAATTGCGCTTGCCCATTTGTTTTATACTCCCATGGTTAGATAGGTAGTCTAACGACTTCAATGCAGGAACTGCGACAGGAGGTAAAGGATATAAGCAGCCGCCCTCCACAGCCCGAGGACCCAGAACGGACCCTCAATCCGGACTCCGAAGAGGATCCGGACATATCGGTGGAGCTTATCGACGGGGTGTTCCATCAGCTAAGCAAGGACAATACCTTGGTAGCCATTACGGCGGATTACCCAGGGTTAATCCCGGCCTTCCAGGTGACAGAAACCGGGGTCTTATTCCCTGGAAAGAGATTCCACCCTCACGTAGCCCGGTGTTTCTGACGACAGCCATGTTTTGCAGGGGAGATTTCCGAGGCAGGAGGCCGAACCTGCGGCGGCTAGCCAACGAGGGGCCGCAGGGCCCCGTGGGGCAAAAAGGAATGAAGTCCGGACTGAGATGCCGGCGCAAAGGTATAGTGCACCCTCTGTTTCCCTGGAGTTATTCTGTCAGGGCATATTAACGTTCATGCTATCTTCAGAATGAAGAGACCTCACCGGACTACATTCGGAGAGGTTGCCAATCGCGCCTCCACCAGCCAGGCTCCAATGTCTGGCCAGGAAGCGGAGGCGAGCACAAGGCGCGCACCGGACGCTCCTTCGACAGAGGATGCAGACAGGCAGTCTGCCACAAATTCTGAAGTGGAGAGTGCCATGAACCACAGGCGTCGCCGGACAATTCTACGCGACGCTTGTTTCTCCCAAGAGGCTTTAGATGCCTTTAATTCGGGAGATGCGTACCTCCGTGCCGCTCAAAATGGTTTAGCCAGAGCCACGGAGCAGTATGTAAAAGACATACGGGTAAGAAAATTTTGGTTAAATATATATATATGCCAGTAGCCCCCGAGACTTGAAGCAGTTAGAGCAACTGATTTAAGGATCATTTAATATGCAGCTTCTTACAGAGAAGAATACCGTACTGTCCCAGGAGCTGGAAAAGTGCAAGGCCCAACTAGAGGCCGCACTAGCCGCAGCAGGGGAGCCCAAAGAGACCCCCTCAGGTAAGATACACTTCGAAAGATTAGTATTGTGCGGTGTGGGTGCAAATCTGACAAATCATATTGCAGATGGCGCCGGACTCGATCCGGACATGCAACAACTCTTACGCCGGCTAAAGGCCGGTGAGAGTACGTTAACAAAGGTGAGGAGAGAGAAGAATGATCTTTAGGATGCCAACACCAAGCTGGACGTCGAACTTAAAGATGTTCGTGGCCAGCTGTCGGACTCCACGAAGGAGAATCAACGGCTTCGACGCGGTATTTTTAGTAAGTGATTGAACGAACTTTGAAAAAAGAGTTCGGCGAGGAAGTCGACTAACAGAGTAATGTCTGTAGGTATGCTCACAGGTCGTCCTGCAGAGGAGATGCCTGGTTCTACGGGTGACCTTCTTCCCGTTGCAACTGCACGAGCGAATTCGGCAGGCGATGCCGGATATTGCCCAAGCCTTATGGCCTGCCCACTCCGTGCCCGAGGACCTTGGAGAGCTTGCGGAGAAGCTGAAGGGAGCTCGGCGGCGCTTCCGGTTGTGGAAGATATCGGCCTGCCGACAAGGCGCTAGGGAGGCCTGGGCCATGGTGAAGACCCGTTTTACGAAGTCTGACCCAAACCACATGGCCGAGGTCGGACCAGTGGGGCCTGACAGGAAGGAGATCCCTGTAAGCTTAGTATACGGCCAAGTAGAGTTGGCCGCGAAGTATTCCCAGCAGGACTGTAAATTAGACAGCCTGTTAGATGGTATAGAAGAGGAATACAATTAGTCAGAATGACTGTGTAATTTTGAATTGACATGTGTAATGCCTTCTAGCCGGATTGTAGATCGTTTGTCGTTGCCGACCTTTTTGCTTCAACCTCGGGACCTGACGGTCCGGAGTGTGTCCGAATACCCTAGCGGTTATATAAGAACCTGGGTATGCGTGGAGACCAGGCGTAGGGGTCATCAGTGCTTTATCAGACAAGTGCCCAACTAGTTATGTTATATTACATGGTTAGTAAGAAACATCTTCCAGAGAGAATAGTTCCGTTAAGGGTTCCTTTCGCTGGGAGGCATGCCCTAAGGTGCATGTCCGGACTGCGTGAAGAGATGCAGAAAAAAGGCATCTGGGGGCACATAAAATGAGTAAAAAGATCATCTTTTATTTCACCAACCGAATATTCCCTTAAGAACGCTAGCTTTCGGCTTCACCCAATCTGAGGTACACATCCGGCTGACCCGGCAGTAACAATCGCAGAGGTGCTCCCTTTACCGCCTAGCCGAACAATCGGGAACGTAGGGGTAAGCACAGGAGCCAGGCAACCCAGCTTGGCCAAAACTTAAGTCATATCGATGCATATAATGGTGAAGAAAAAAGGTACATGCGGAAGTTTGATGCATGTGTTGGGCGTGAAGCCCGCATAAATAAGCTTCTGTTAAAGAAGCCCCCAGGTTTAATGAGCGCGAGTGGCGCGTCACTAGATGAGCCTTTAAGGGCTATGAAAGAAAAAAATATGGGAAGGAGAGAAATGTAAGACAGGAAAATACAAAAAGGGATGGACAGAGGAAGGAGACGAACACGGAGTCCGGCACTAGGCATAGAATCTTCAGAGACGGGTGGCGTTCCACGGGTTCGGCTCGAGTCGGTTGTTCGACGCATCTCGCAGGCGGTACGCCCCACCAGTCAGGACATGGTCGATTATGAATGGACCTTCCCACTTGGGCTTGAGTTTGTTCTTTTTCTTATCCGGCAGGCGTAGAACTAGTTCGCCAACATTGTAATTTTTGGCCCGTACTTCTCTGCTTTGATATCTTTGGGCCTGCTGTTGATAAAATGCGGAACGGGCTTTTGCCACATCGCGCTCCTCCTCCAAGGCGTCCAAGTTGTCCTGCCGATCGAGCTCGGCTTCTCTTTCTTCGTACATGCGCACTCTAGGTGAGTCATGAATTATGTCGCAGGGCAGAACTGCTTCTACGCCGTACACCATAAAAATGGTGTGTACCCGGTGGTGCGATTTGGCGTGGTCCGCAGCCCCCATAGCACGGAGTCGGGTTCCTCTACCCAGTGCGTGTTAGATTCCTTGAGGGACCGCACCAGTCTGGGTTTGATGCCGCTCATGATAAGACCATTTGCACGTTCGACCTGGTCGTTGGTTTGTGGGTGATAGACGGAAGCATAATCGAGCTTGATGCCCATGTTTTTGCACCAGAGTTTTACCTCGTCGGCGGTAAAATTTGTACCGTTGTCGGTTATGATGCTGTGGGGGACGCCGTAACGGTGTACAACCCCGGATATGAAGTCTATCACAGGTCCGGATTCGGCCGTTTTAACAGGCTTGGCTTCTATCCATTTGGTGAACTTATCCACCATGACCAGTAAGTATTTTTTCCTATGGGTTCCACCTTTAAGGGGTCCGACCATGTCAAGCCCCCAGACCGCAAAAGGCCAGGTGATGGGTATAGTTTGGAGTGCGGTGGGTGGCATATGGCTTTGGTTGGCAAAAAGTTGGCAACTAGTGCATCGTTGGACTAGGTCCTGAGCGTCTGCTCGGGGCGTCGGCCAATAAAAGCCTGGACGGAAAGCCTTGCTAACGAGGGACCGAGCAGCAGCGTGGTGACCACCGAGTCCGGCATGAATTTTGGCCAGGAGGTTCCGCCCTTCCTCTTCGGAGATGCACCTTTGAAGGACTCCGGTAGTGCTTTTCTTATAAAGTTCTCCCTCATGGACTCTGTAGGCCTTAGATCGCCGCACTATGCAGCGGGCCTCGTTTTGGTCCTCCGGGAGTTCCTGCCTAGTAAGGTAGGCTAGGAATGGTTCTATCCACGGGGCGATAACCGCCATTATTACGTGGGCTGAAGGTGTAATTTCATTGGTAGAGCCTCCAATTGTGTCAGATTGTTCGGCGTCGAGTGGTGCGGCTGGGTTCGGGCTGTTATTTGCGGGTTCCCCCTCCCATGCTACGGATGGCTTGAACAATCTTTCCAAAAAGACGTTGGGGGGGGGGGGCTGCATCGCGTTTTGCTCCTATGCGTGCTAGGACGTCCGCCGCTTGATTGTTTTCTCGGGCTATATGGTGAAACTCCAGCCCTTCGAGCCGAGCTGACATTTTTAGGACGGCATCGCGGTAAGCTGCCATTTTTGGGTCCTTGGCTTTGAAGTCTCCATTTATTTGGGATATCGCGAGGTTTGAATCCCGGCGTACCTCTAGGCGCTGGATACCCATGGATACTGCTATCCGGAGGCCATGTAGGAGGGCCTCATATTCGGCTGCATTGTTGGAATCCGTGTACATGATTTGGAGCACCTATTGGACTGTGTCTCCTATGGGGGACGTCAGGACGATGCCGGCCCCCAGTCCGGCCAACATTTTGGAGCCGTCGAAATGCATAATCCAATTTGAATATGTGCCGTACTCTTTAGGGAGCTCGGCCTCCGTCCATTCTGCGACGAAGTCGGCCAAAACTTGCGATTTAATAGCTCGCCGTGGCTTATAGGTTATATCGAACGGGAGAAGCTTGATGGCCCATTTTGCAATCCGGCCCGTTGCATCGCGGTTGTTGATAATATCGTTTAGTGGCACTTCCGAGGCTACTGTTATGGAACACTCTTGAAAGTAGTGTCGTAGCTTCCGGGATGCCATGAATACCGCGTATACAATCTTTTGATAATGCGGGTACCGTGATTTGCATGGAGTGAGGACAGTGGACATGTAGTAGACCGGCCTTTGAAGGGGCAATTTGTGTCCGTCCGTTTCCCGCTCGACAACGAGCACTGCGCTGACAACTTGATGTGTTGCTGCAATGTACAATAACATTGGTTCGCCGGTGATTGGCGCGGCCAGGACTGGGTTTGTTGCCAATATGGCTTTTATTTCATCAAGTCCGGCCGTGGCGGCATCCGTCCACTCGAAGTGTTCGGTGCGCCGAAGGAGGCGATAAAGGGGTAGTGCCTTTTCTCCCAAGCGGGAGATGAAGCGGCTTAAAGCCGCCACGCACCCGGTTAATTTTTGTATTTGTTTAAGGTCCTTTGGGACATCCAATTGTGACAAAGCTCGGATCTTGGCTGGGTTTGCTTCAATTCCTCTACCGGATACAATGAAGCCCAAGAGCTTTCCGGCTGGAACGCCAAAGACGCATTTTTCTGGGTTGAGCTTGATGTCATATTGTCGGAGGTTATTGAATGTAAGCCTCATGTCGTTTATTAGGGATTCGACATGTCTTGATTTGATGACCACATCATCCACATACGCCTCCACTGTTTTGCCGATCTGGTTTGCCAGACATGTCTGGATCATGCACTGATATGTTGCGCCGGTGTTTTGCAGCCCGAAGGGCATTGTGTTGAAGCAGAATGGGCCGTATGGTGTGATGAATGCTGTTGCAGCTTGGTCTGATTCTGCCATCTTCATTTGATGGTAACCGGAGTATGCGTCGAGGAAACACAACAAATCGTGTCCTGCGGTGGCATCGATAATTTGATCGATGCGGGGGAGGGGGAAGGGATCCTTTGGGCAAGCCTTGTTAAGGTCTTTAAAATCGACACACAGGCGCCAGGATTTGTCCTTCTTTGGTACCATCACCAGGTTTGCTAGCCAGTCCGGATGTTTTATGTCTCTGATGAATCCGGCCTCCAATAGCTTGGCTAGCTCCTCTCCCATAGCCTGTCTCTTGGGTTCGGAAAAACGCCGAAGGGCTTGTTTGACAGGTTTAAATCCTTTTAGGATATTTAAGCTATGTTCGGCCAGCCTGCGTGGGATCCCTGGCATGTCTGAAGGGTGCCAGGCGAAGATGTCCCAGTTCTCTCGTAGGAACTCTCGCAGTGCGGCGTCTGCATCAGGGTTCAGTCGTGCCCCGATTGAAGCTGTTTTATTGGGGTCCGTTGGAAGGACTTGGAATTTGACTATTTCGTCGGCTGGCTTGAAGGATGTGGATTTGGATCTCTTATCGAGTATCACATCATCCCTGTTAACCGTGGAGCGCAGCGCAGTCAGTTCCTCGGTCGCTAAGGCTTCAGATAGCGTCTCAAGGGCTAATGCGGCCGTCTTGTTTTCGGCGCGGAGTGCTATGTCCGGATTACTAGCTAGAGTGATAATTCCATTCGGCCCGGGCATCTTAAGCTTCATGTACCCGTAATGGGGTATTGCTGGAAGATTGTGAATGCTTCCCGCCCTAGTAAAGCGTGATATTCGCTCTTAAACGGGGCCACCTAAAACATGACTTCTTCGGACCTGTAATTATCCGGCGTGCCGAACACCACATCTAGTGCGATTTTTCCTGTGCAGCGCGCTTCCTGACTGGGGATTATTCCTCTAAAGGTTGTGCTGCTTCGCTCGACGCGGTTCCAGTCTATTTCCATTTTTTGAAGGGTTTCCTCATAAATGAGGTTCAGTCTGCTGCCTCCATCCATGAGCACCTTGGTGAGGCGAAAGCCGTCCACTATGGGACTGAGGACCAATGCGGCTGGTGCTCGGGCTGGTCGGAATCTAGGTTCATCACTTGCGTTGAAGGTAAAGGCAGTGTCGCTCCATGGATTTATTGTTGCAACTTGATAGACTTCGGCGAGGCTGCGGAGTGTTCTTTTTCGCACATTGTTTGATGCGAAAGTCTCGAAGACTGTGAGAACGGTGTTGGAAATATGCCCTAGAGGCAATAATAAAAGTATTATTATTATATTTCTTTGTTCATGATAATTGTCTTTATTCATGCCATAACTGTATTATCCGGAAATCGTAATACACGTGTGAATACATAGACCATAATATGTCCCTAGTAAGCCTCTAGTTGACTAGCTCGTTGATCAACAGATAGTCATGGTTTCCTGGCTATGGACATTGGATGTCATTGATAACGGGATCACATCATTAGGAGAATGATGTGATGGACAAGACCTAATCCTAAGCATAGCACAAGATCGTGTAGTTCGTTTGCTAGAGCTTTTCCAATGTCAAGTATCTTTTCCTTTGACCATGAGATCGTGTAATTCCCGGATACCGTAAGAGTGCTTTGGGTGTATCAAACGTCACAACGTAACTGGGTGACTATAAAGGTGCACTATAGGTATTTTCGAAAGTGTCTGTTGGGTTGACACGGATCGAGACTGGGATTTGTCACTCCATATAACGGAGAGGTATCACTGGGCCCACTCGGTAATGCATCATCATTATGAGCTCAAGGTGACCAAGTGGTTGATCACGGGATCATGCATTACGGTACGAGTAAAGTGACTTGCCGGTAACGAGACTGAACAAGGTATTGGGATACCGACGATCGAGTCTCGGGCAAGTAACATACCGGTTGACAAAGGGAATTGTATACGGGGTTGTTTAATCCTCGACATCATGGTTCATCCGATGAGATCATCATGGAGCATGTGGGAGCCAACATGGGTATCCAGATCCCGCTGTTGGTTATTGACCGGAGAGTCGTCCCGGTCATGTCTGCATGTCTCCCGAACCCGTAGGGTCTACACACTTAAGGTTCGGTGACGCTAGGGTTGTGAAGATATGTATATGCAGTAACCCGAATGTTGTTCGGAGTCCCGGATGAGATCCCGGACGTCACGAGGAGTTCCGGAATGGTCCGGAGGTAAAGAATTATATATAGGAAGTGCAGTTTCGGCCATCGGGACAAGTTTCGGGGTCATCGGTATTGTACCGGGACCACCGGAAGGGTCCCGGGGGGCCACATGGGCTGTAGGGGGTGCGCCTTGGCCTGCATGGGCCAAGGGCACCAGCCCCAAAAGCCCATGCGCCTAGGTTTCCACAAAAGGGAAGAGTCCCAATGGTGGAAGGCACTAGGTGCCTTGGGGGGGAGGGAAACCTCCCCTTGGCCGCCGCACCTAGGAGATTGGATCTCCTAGGCTGGCGCACCCCCCCCCTTGGCCCTCCTATATATAGTTGAGGAGAGGGAGGACTTCATACCTCAGCCTTTGGTGCTTCCCTCTCCCCGTTACGTCTCTCTCTCGTAGTATAGGCGAAGCCCTGCTACTGTGACGCCCTGCATCCACCACCACGCCGTCGTGCTGCTGGATCTTCATCAACCTCTCCTTCCCCCTTGCTGGATCAAGAAAGGAGGAGACGTCATCCGTTCCGTACGTGTGTTGAACGCGGAGGTGCCGTCCGTTCGGTGCTAGGATCTCCGGTGATTTGGATCACGTCGAGTACGACTACATCAACCCCGTTCTTTGAACGCTTCCGCTCGCGATCTACAAAGGTATGTAGATGCATCCAATCACTCGCTGCTAGATGAACTCATAGATGGATCTTGGTGAAACCGTAGGAAAATTTTTGTTTTCTGCTACGTTCCCCAACAGTGGCATCATGAGCTAGGTCTATGCGTAGTTCTCTTGCGCGAGTAGAACACAATTTGTTGTGGGCGTAGATGTTGTCAACTTTCTTGCCGCTACTAGTCTTATCTTGCTTCAACGGTATTGTGGGATGAAGCGGCCCGGACCAACCTTACACGTATGCTTACGTGGGACCGGTTCCACCGACTAACATGCACAAGTTGCATAAGGTGGCTGGCGGGTGTCTGTTTCTCCTACTTTAGTTGGAGCAGATTCGATGAACAGGGTCCTTATGAAGGGTAAATAGAAGTTGACAAATCACGTTGTGGCTTTCACGTAGGTAAGAAAACGTTCTTGTTAGAACCCTACTTCAGCCACGTAAAACCTGCAACAACAATTAGAGGACGTCTAACTTGTTTTTGCAGCAAGTGCTTTGTGATATGATATGGCCAAAGTTGTGATGAATGATGAATGATCTATATGTGATGTATGAGATGTTCATGCTATTGTACAAGGAATCACAACTTACATGTCGATGAGTATGACGGTGACAGGATGATCATGGAGCCCCAAGATGGAGATCAAAGGAGCTATGTGATATTGGCCATATCATGTCACTATTATTATTTGATTGCATGTGATGTTTATCATGTTTTGCATCTTGTTTACTTAGAACGACGGTAGTAAATAAGATGATCCCTTACAACAATTTCAAGAAGTGTTCTCCCCTAACTGTGCACCGTTGCTACAGTTCGTCGTTTCGAAGCACCACGTGTTAATCGGGTGTGATAGATCCTTACGTTCACATACAACGGGTGTAAGACAGTTTTACACATGCAAAAACACTTAGGGTTAACTTGACGAGCCTAGCATGTACAGACATGGCCTCGGAACACAGAGACCGAAAGGTCGAACACGAGTCGTATGGAAGATACGATCAACATGAAGATGTTCACCGGCGATGACTAGTCCGTCTCACGTGTTAATCGGACACGGCCTAGTCGACTCGGATCATGTAACACTTAGATGACTAGAGGGATGTCTACTCTGAGTGGGAGTTCATTAATAATTTGATTAGATGAACTTAATTATCATGAACTTAGTCTAAAATCTTTACAATATGTCTTGTAGATCAAATGGCCAACGTTGTATTCAATTTCAACGCGTTCCTAGAGAAAACCAAGCTGAAAGACGATGGCAGCAACTATACGGACTGGGTCCGGAACCTGAGGATCATCCTCATAGCTGCCAAGAAAGATTATGTCCTACAAGCACCGCTAGGTGATCCACCCGTCCCACAGAACCAAGACGCTATGAACGCTTGGCAGACACGTACTGATGACTACTCCCTCGTTCAGTGCGGCATGCTTTACAGCTTAGAGCCGGGGCTCCAAAAGCGTTTTGAGAGACATGGAGCATATGAGATGTTCGAAGAGCTAAAAATGGTTTTTCAAGCTCATGCCCGGATCGAGAGATATGAAGTCTCCGACAAATTCTTCAGCTGTAAGATGGAGGAAAATAGTTCTGTCAGTGAGCACATACTCACTATGTCTGGGTTACATAACCGCTTGACTCAGCTGGGAGTTAATCTCCCGGATGACGCGGTCATTGACAGAATCCTCCAGTCGCTTCCACCAAGCTACAAGAGCTTTGTGATGAACTTCAATATGCAGGGGATGGTAAAGACCATTCCTGAAGTATTTGCTATGCTGAAATCAGCAGAGGTAGAAGTCAAGAAGGAACATCAAGTGCTGATGATGAATAAAACCACTAAGTTCAAGAAGGGCAAGGGTAAAAAGAACTTCAAGAAGGACGGCAAGGAAGTTGCTGCGCCCGGCAAGCAAGCTGTCGGGAAGAAGTCAAAGAATGGACCCAAGCCTGAGACAGAGTGCTTTTATTGCAAAGGGAAGGGTCACTGGAAGCGGAACTGCCCCAAATACTTAGCGGACAAGAAGGCCGGCAACACCAAAGGTATATTTGATATACATGTAATTGATGTGTACCTTACCAGTGCTCGCAGTAACTCCTGGGTATTTGATACCGGTGCCGTTGCTCATATTTGTAACTCACAGCAGGAGCTGCGGAATAAACGGAGACTGGTGAAGGACGAGGTGACGATGCGCGTCGGGAATGGTTCCAAGGTCGATGTGATCGCCGTCGGCACGCTACCTCTACATTTACCTACGGGATTAGTTATAAACCTCAATAATTGTTATTTAGTGCCATGTTTGAGCATGAACATTGTATCAGGATCTCGTTTAATACGAGATGGCTACTCATTTAAATCCGAGAATAATGGTTGTTCTATTTATATGAGAGATATGATTTATGGTCATGCTCCGATAGTCAATGGTTTATTCTTAATGAATCTCGAGCGTATTACTACACATATTTATAGTGTGAGTACCAAAAGATGTAAGGTTGATAATGATAGTCCCACATACTTGTGGCACTGCCGCCTTGGTCACATAGGTGTCAAACGCATGAAGAAGCTCCATGCAGATGGACTTTTAGAGTCTCTTGATTATGAATCATTTGACACGTGCGAACCATGCCTCATGGGAAAAATGACCAAGACTCCGTTCTCAGGAACAATGGAGCGAGCAACCAACTTATTGGAAATCATACATACTGATGTGTGCGGTCCAATGAGTGTTGAGGCTCGCGATGGCTATCGTTATGTTCTCACCCTCACTGATGACTTGAGTAGATATGGGTATGTCTACTTAATGAAACACAAGTCTGAAACCTTTGAAAAGTTCAAGGAATTTCAGAGTGAGGTTGAGAATCAACGTGACAGGAAAATCAAGTTTCTACGATCAGATCGTGGAGGAGAATACTTGAGTCACGAATTTGGCACACACTTAAGAAAATGTGGAATAGTTTCACAACTCACGCCGCCTGGAACACCTCAGCATAATGGTGTGTCCGAACGTCGTAATCGCACTCTATTAGACATGGTACGATCTATGATGTCTCTTACCGATTTACCGCTATCTTTTTGGGGCTATGCTTTAGAGACTGCCGCATTCACTTTAAATAGGGCTCCGTCGAAATCCGTTGAGACGACACCGTATGAATTATGGTTTGGGAAGAAACCTAAGCTGTCGTTTCTAAAAGTTTGGGGATGCGATGCTTATGTCAAGAAACTTCAACCTGAAAAGCTCGAACCCAAGTCGGAAAAATGCGTCTTCATAGGATACCCTAAAGAAACTGCTGGGTATACCTTCTACCTCAGATCCGAAGGCAAGATCTTTATTGCCAGGAATGGATCCTTTCTAGAGAAAGAGTTTCTCTCGAAAGAAGTAAGTGGGAGGAAAGTAGAACTTGATGAAGTATTACCTCTTGAACCGGAAAATGACGCAACTCAAGAAAATGTTCCTGAGGCGCCTGCACCGACTAGAGAGGAAGTTATTGATGATGATCAAGATACTTCTGATCAAGCTCCTACTGAAATTCGAAGGTCCACAAGGACACGTTCCGCACCAGAGTGGTACGGCAACCCTGTCTTGGAAATCATGTTGTTAGACAACGGTGAACCTTCGAACTATGAAGAAGCGATGGCGGGACCGGATTCCGACAAATGGCTAGAAGCCATGAAATCCGAGATAGGATCCATGTATGAAAACGAAGTATGGACTTTGACTGACTTGCTCGTTGAACGGCGAGCCACAGAAAATAAATGGACCTTTAAGAAGAAGACAGACGCGGATGGTAATGTGACCATCTATAAAGCTAGGCTTGTCGCTAAGGGTTATCGACAAGTTCAAGGGGTTGACTACGATGAGACTTTCTCACCGGTAGCAAAGCTAAAGTTCGTCCGAATCATGTTAGCAATTGCCGCATTCTACGATTATGAAATATGGCAAATGGACGTCAAAACGGCATTCCTTAATGGTTTCCTTAAGGAAGAATTGTATATGATGCAGCGGGAAGGTTTTGTCAATCCTAAGAATGCTGACAAGGTGTGCAAGCTCCAACGCTCGATTTATGGGCTGGTGCAAGCATCTCGAAGTTGGAACATTCGCTTTGATGAGATGATCAAAGAATTTGGGTTTACGCAGACTTATGGAGAAGCCTGCGTTTACAAGAAAGTGAGTGGGAGCTCTGTAGCATTCCTCATACTATATGTAGATGACATACTTTTGATGGGAAATGATATAGAACTCTTGGACAGCATCAAGGCCTACTTGAATAAGAGTTTTTCAATGAAGGACCTTGGAGAAGCTGCTTATATATTAGGCATCAAGATCTATAGGGATAGATCGAGACGCCTCATAGGTCTTTCACAAAGCACGTACCTTGATAAGATTTTGAAGAAGTTCAAAATGGATCGGTCCAAGAAAGGGTTCTTGCCTGTTTTGCAAGGTATGAAATTGAGCTCGGCTCAATGCCCGACCACAGCAGAAGATATAGAAGAGATGAGTGTCATCCCCTATGCCTGAGCCATAGGTTCTATTATGTATGCCATGCTGTGTACCAGACCTGATGGAAACCTTGCCGTAAGTTTGGTAGGAAGGTACCAAAGTAATCCCGGCAAGGAACACCGGACAGCGGTCAAGAATATCCTGAAGTACCTGAAAAGGACTAAGGAAATGTTTCTCGTTTTTGGAGGTGACGAAGAGCTCATCGTAAAGGGTTACGTCGACGCTAGCTTCGACACAGATCTGGATGACTCTAAGTCACAAACCGGATACGTGTATATATTGAATGGTGGAGCAGTGAGCTGGTGCAGCTGCAAGCAGAGCGTCGTGGCGGGATCTACATGTGAAGCGGAGTACATGGCAGCCTCGGAGGCAGCACATGAAGCAATATGGGTGAAGGAGTTCATCACCGACCCAGGAGTCATACCCAATGCGTCGGGGCCAATCAAACTCTTTTGTGACAACACTGGGGCTATTGCACTTGCCAAGGAGCCCAGGTTTCACAAGAAGACAAGGCACATCAAGCGTCGCTTCAAATCCATTCGTGAAAATGTTCAAAATGGAGACATAGAGATTTGTAAAGTACATACGGACCTGAATATAGCAGATCCGTTGACTAAACCTCTCCCTAGGGCAAAACATGATCAACACCAGAATTCCATGGGTGTTCGATTCATCACAATGTAACGAGATTATTGACTCTAGTGCAAGTGGGAGACTGTTGGAAATATGCCCTAGAGGTAATAATAAAAGTATTATTATTATATTTCTTTGTTCATGATAATTGTCTTTATTCATGCTATAACTGTATTATCCGGAAATCGTAATACACGTGTGAATACATAGACCATAATATGTCCCTAGTAAGCCTCTAGTTGACTAGCTCGTTGATCAACAGATAGTCATGGTTTCCTGGCTATGGACATTGGATGTCATTGATAACGGGATCACATCATTAGGAGAATGATGTGATGGACAAGACCTAATCCTAAGCATAGCACAAGATTGTGTAGTTCGTTTGCTAGAGCTTTTCCAATGTCAAGTATCTTTTCCTTTGACCATGAGATCGTGTAACTCCCGGATACCGTAAGAGTGCTTTGGGTGTATCAAACGTCACAACATAACTGGGTGACTATAAAGGTGCACTACAGGTATTTCCGAAAGTGTCTGTTGGGTTGACACGGATCGAGACTGGGATTTGTCACTCCATATAGCGGAGAGGTATCACTGGGCCCACTCGGTAATGCATCATCACTATGAGCTCAAGGTGACCAAGTGGTTGATCACGGGATCATGCATTACGGTACGAGTAAAGTGACTTGCCGGTAACGAGACTGAACAAGGTATTGGGATACCGACGATCGAGTCTCAGGCAAGTAACATACCGATTGACAAAGGGAATTGTATACGGGGTTGTTTAATCCTCGACATCGTGGTTCATCTGATGAGATCATCGTGGAGCATGTGGGAGCCAACATGGGTATTCCAGATCCCGCTGTTGGTTATTGACCGGAGAGTCGTCCCGGTCATGTCTGCATGTCTCCCGAACCCGTAGGGTCTACACACTTAAGGTTCGGTGACGCTAGGGTTGTGAAGATATGTATATGCAGTAACCCGAATGTTGTTCGGAGTCTCGGATGAGATCCCGGACGTCACGAGGAGTTCCGGAATGGTCCGGAGGTAAAGAATTATATATAGGAAGTGCAGTTTCGGCCATCGGGACAAGTTTCGGGGTCATCGGTATTGTACCGGGACCACCGGAGGGTCCCGGGGGCCCACCGGGTGGGGCCACCTATCCCGGGGGGCCACATGGGCTGTAGGGGGTGCGCCTTGGCCTGCATGGGCCAAGGGCACCAGCCCCAAAAGCCCATGCGCCTAGGTTTCCACAAAAGGGAAGAGTCCCAATGGTGGAAGGCACCTCTAGGTGCCTTGGGGGGGAGGGAAACCTCCCCTTGGCCGCCGGCCCTAGGAGATTGGATCTCCTAGGCTGGCGCACCCCCCCCTTGGCCCTCCTATATATAGTTGAAGAGAGGGAGGACTTCATACCTCAGCCTTTGGTGCTTCCCTCTCCCCTGTTACATCTCTCTCTCGTAGTATAGGCGAAGCCCTACTACTGTGACGCCCTGCATCCACCACCACGCCGTCGTGCTGCTGGATCTTCATCAACCTCTCCTTCCCCCTTGCTGGATCAAGAAAGGAGGAGACGTCATCCGTTCCGTACGTGTGTTGAACGCGGAGGTGTCGTCCGTTCGGCGCTTGGTCATCGGTGATTTGGATCACGTCGTGTTCGACTACATCAACCCCGTTCTTTGAACGCTTCCGCTCGCGATCTACAAAGGTATGTAGATGCATCCAATCACTCGCTGCTAGATGAACTCATAGATGGATCTTGGTGAAACCGTAGGAAAATTTTTGTTTTCTGCTACGTTCCCCAACAAACGGTACTGGTGTCCTTGGGCTGGCTTTTTGCGGCCTCCGGAATTAAGAGATCCTCGCCGATTTTGGCCACCTGCCGGAGTATCCAACATGCTCTAAGGCTGTGAGTTGGTGTGGCGTCCTCTGTACTGTGAATTCTACAGGGTCCATCAAGCTATCTTTCCAGTACGGTTCCATGCCCTGTAGAGGGTTTTGGCTTTTTGGTGTTTATCCCGGGTGTCCTGTGATGATGCACCCTCTTAGTTTGGACGGGATTACTATTCAAGGCCGGATTATCCCAAAAATTTATTTCGGTTTTCCAGGCGCTTTCCAACGCACAGTATTTTTGTACTATGGACGCCAAGTCAGCGAAGCGTGTGATATCACGACGACTTACGGCGTTAAGGATTTCCTTGTCCGTGCAATTACCGCAAAAAATTGGGATTGCGTCTTCCTCGCGGCAATCCTTTATCCTGTTCATAACCAGGAGGAATCTGGCCCAGTAATGATGTACTGTTTCCTCGGGCCTCTGCCTGATTTGGGAGAGATCACTTATGATTGGGTGGCGGGTGTCGTTGAATCTGAAACCTCACCCAATCCAAGATTCGGAGGCCGAAGAGTTTCCGAACTCTGAAGTTCGGATTCTTGGATGTTGTCCAGTGAATCTGGCCCGTTGCCTGATCCTAAGCTCAGGTCTTGAGTTATATCTCCCCCTCCACGGGTATCCGGCTTGGAGGGGTCAGGAATTCGGACGTAGCTAGTCCTTAAAATAGATGAAGGGTCGCCGCACAGTGTCTCTACCACGGCAACGTGGTGGGTGACTTGGGGAGAGTTAATTTCTCTTAGATCGGGTTTAAGCCCAACCTGGTCGTAATCCGTAGCGACCCCCAGGGCGGCGATGCGATCCAAGAGATCATTTACGGAAGAGAGCTCCATTGGATCTAGCTGCTCGACGAGCTCCGAGCTGACGTGTAGGTTGCTTTCGATGACCCGAGAGGTCACCGTCGGCGCAACAGCCGAACAGGCGGTCATGAGGAAACCACCTAGCCGGAGGGTTTGGCCGACAGCCAAGGCTCTCTTAGCAACGGCGCCGTCTTTAAAGATGGGAGGAGGCATCCTTCCTGATTGTGACGGCACAGAGGAACTCTCAATGAAAGCACCAATGTCGGTGTCAAAACCGACGGATCTCGGGTAGTGCGTCCCGAACTGTGCGTCTAGGCCGAATGGTAATAGGAGGCAGGGAACACGATGTTTTACCCAGGTTCGGGCCCTCTTGATGGAGGTAAAACCCTACGTCCTGCTTTATTAATATTGATGATATGGGTAGTACAAGAGTAGATCTACTACGAGATCAAGGAGGCTGAACCCTAGAAGCTAGCCTATGGTATGATTGTTGTATATGGAGTTGATTGCCTACGGACTACAACCCTCTGGTTTATATAGACACCGGATAGGGTTAGGGTTACATAGAGTCGGTTACAATGGTAGGATATCTTGAATATCCGCATCGCCAAACTTGCCTTCCACGCCAAGGAAAGTCCCATCCGGACACGGGACGAAGTCTTCAATCTTGTATCTTCATAGTCCTGGAGTCCGGCTGAAGGTATAGTCCGGCTACCCGAACACCCCCTAATCCAGGACTCCCTCAGACACATATTATGGTTACATAGTGGACATATGGGAACTTGACTACGGACCTGATTTTAAGGTCCCTTTGTTTAAGTGCAAATGGGTCAATCTGTCAGGCGGCGGGGTAAAGGTAGACCCACAGTATGGAATGACAACAGTGGATCTGAAAAATCTTGGGTACACTGACGAACCGTTCGTCCTAGCCAATGATGTGGCACAGGTTATCTATGTGAAGGACATGTCTACCAAACCAGGAAAAAGAAAAGATAAGGAAGGGAATACATCATACGATGAGCCAAAGCGCCACATAGTTCTTTCAGGAAAAAGGGACATCCTGGGAGTGGACGGCAAGACAGACATGTCTGAATATTATGAAAAGTTTCATGAAATTCCTCCCTTCAATGTCAAGGCTGACTAAAGCATCCTGATAAACAATGAAGATTATCCATGGTTACGGCGCAATAAGCAAATGACACAAGCGAAGAAAAAGTGAAGACTTTCTCCCGCAACTATTATGATGATACCATGCCATCTTTGTAACACACAAACATGCTACCATTGTCCGTTTTGTACATGCACATGCTATGTGGGTGAAATTATGATACCATGTCAACTTTCAACTTTTTCAGAGTTCATTTGAAATGCTTTCATGTCTTATGGTTCGGCCCTCATAATACCATTATTCAAATTTTAACTATTCAAATTTGAAAACTAATGGCACTAACAGAAAATTTATAATTTTTTCTAAAACTGATGGCACTAACAGAAAGTTTATAATTTTTCTGACCTAAAAGCAAAAAGAATTAAAAAATGCAAAAACAAAAGAAAATAAATAATGCAAAAAACAAAAAAAAACTGGAAAAAGTAAAGTTAATCACAAACTTGTGATTCAAACAAATATCAAAGAATTCAAATTTTAACTATTCAAATTTGAAAACTAATGGCACTAACAGAAAGTTTATAATTTTTCTAAAACTAATGGCACTAACAGAAAGTTTATAATTTTTCTCCTCGCCGCTGGCCCATGACCATTAGTCCCGGTTTGTGCCACAAACTGGGACTAAAGGGTTGGTCCCCGTTGCGGGCAGAGTTTAGTCCCACCTCGCCAACCAAAGGGGGCTCACACCGGTTTATAAGCCCTTCCCTCTCTGCCTTGTTGAGCTCCTCTCAAAGTGAAAATAGATGCCCTATTAGAGAAAAGTTTAACCTAAATTCATAGTGAATTTCTCTGAAATTCATAGAAATTTAGTATGAATTTAGGTTGAATTTTCTCTATAGGCGCATCTATTCTCAATTTTTTAGTAAGTAAATCACAAACTTGTGATTCACACAAATTTCAAAGAATTCAAATTTTAACTATTCAAATTTGTAAACTAATGGCACTAACAAAAATTAAAGCAAAAAACAAAAGAAAATAAATAATGCAAAAAACAAAACAAAAAACTGGAAAAAAATAGCAACAATAAGTATTTTGTTGTAATTAGAAACAAAATAAAATAAATAAAGCAACAAAGAAAACAAAAAAAGTGTTTTCAAATTTGAAAACTAATGGCACTAACAGAAAGTTTATATTTTTTCTAAAACTAAAACCAAAAATAATAAAAAAATAAAGCAAAAACCAAAAGAAAATAAAATAAAGCAACAAAAAATGCCACCTACTGGGCCCCGCGGCCTGAATACGACTAGAAACCCATCCAAGGGCTAGGATTCAGGCCCGCATGAGGCCCAGTAGGCCCACAGGCATAGTAGTGATAATTAGGCTCGTAAGCCTGCAATGGAGAGAAGCTCGAGAGGGTGCGGCAGTGGGGCTTATAAACCACTGCGCACCCCTCTCAACTAGCGAAGTGGGACTGAACTTTCGACGCAGCAGCCGCACAAGGCCTTTGGTCCCGGTTGGTGGCACCAACCGGGACTAAAGGGGGGCATTGGTCACGGTTGGTGACATGAACCGTAACCAATGCCCCCCTTTAGTCCCGGTTGGTTCTACCAGCCGGGACCAAAGGCCGCCGCTTCCCGCCCTTTGGGCTGCTGAAAATAGGCCTTTGGTCCCGGTTGGTGGCACCAACCGGGACTAAAGGGGGCATTGGTCACGTTTTGTGCCACGAACCATGACCAATGCCTTTGCTATATAACTAGCACTTGTGAAAATTTACATTCAGTTCGTCTTCCCCGCCCGACGCCACCAGGCTGCCCCTCTGCGCCTCGCCGTCGCCGTCGTCGCCCCTGCCTCCGACACCGTCCCGCGCCGCCCCAATGCCGTCGCCACCCCGTGCCGCCCCGACTCCGTCGCCGCGCGCCACCCCGCGCCGTCGCGGTCACCTCCCCGCGCCGCCCCGATGCCGTCGCCGCCCTGTGTCGCGCCCCTACGCCGTCGCTGCCCCGCGTCACCACCCCGACGCCATCGTTGCCCCGCCTCTGCCTCACTGTCGCCGCCCCGCGCCGCCGTCGCCTCTCGCTTTGGTCAGGGCCGGCACCGCCCCCCTCTTCCCCCCATTTTTAATTTTTTTTTGCAAATTCATATATGTTTTTTCCTGATTATATGTATATGTATAGTATATGTATGTGTGTATATGTATGTAAAAGATAGATTAACAGATTTTTTTTGTTCATAGATTTTTTTGGTGATATTGCTTATTGTAAATATGCAAATGTTTGCATATTCATATGAACAATGAATTAGGCAAAACCTTTACTTGTTTTTTCTAAAATTTCTATTTGAATATTATTTAAAAAAACAAGCAATACTACTTCATGTATTTTTAAGAAGGAAGAAGAAGTAAAAGAATGAGAGGAAAAAGGAAATAAGAAGAGGAAGAAAGGAGAATAAGGGGGAGAGGAAGACGAGGAGAAATAAATAAGAAGAAGAAAAAGGAAGAAAAAGAAGAGGAGAAGAAGAGAAAAATAGAATATATATTCTATTTTCTCTTTTCTCCTCTATTCCTTTCTTCTTCTCCTCTTTTTCTTCTTCTTTTTTTTCTTCGACACGTGGGGGGGGGGTCGAGAATATAGGACATTCATGAGAGAGGCGAGGAAGAAGGGGAAGAAGAGGGAGAAGAAGAGGAGAGGAAGAAGAGGAAGTCTTCTCCTCTATTCTTTCTTCTCTTCTTTTTTCTTCTTCTTCCTATATGTATTAGTTTTTTATTTAGGTTGTTAATTAGTAGATATTAATTTTGTTCATATATGTATGGATGCACGTGATATGTATGTATGTATGTATGTATGTATGTTTCGGGTATGTCGTTGTCGATATACCCCCTACCCGATAACTTCGACATGAGGGGGTCGAGAGGGGGTCTAGGGTCGCCGAGGGGTCGAGGGTCGTCGAACATGAGAGGAAGAAGAGGATAAAAAAAGAAGAGGAAGAAGAAAAAAAAGAGGAGAAGAAAGAATAGAGGAGCTCCTCTATTCTTTCTTCTCCTCTTTTTTTTCTTCTTCTTCCTCTTTATTTTATCGGGAATGAGGGTCGTCGAGGGTCGCCGAGCGGTAGAGGAGAAACCCTAAATAGAAAGTATCGTCGGTGTGAGATACATGTACCGTCGGTGTCGGACACTACATCCATGTCCCACAAGTGGCGCGGGCTTCGACGCCCACGTCACTTGTGGGACATGGATGTAGTGTTCGTCACCGACGACCACATGTATCTCACACCCACGATACTTGCTATTTAGGGTTTCCTCTACCGTTCGTCGACCCTGACCCTCGACGACCCTCATTTCCGAAAAAATAAAGAGGAAGAAGAAGAAAAAAAGAGAAGAAGAGACTGATGGGCCTCCACGTGGCCTGTGCGCGGAGTCCAGGCAGGAGACCCTTTGGTCCCGGTTGGTGGCACCAACCGGGACCAATAGGCATCCACGCGTCAGCATTTCTGTGGCTGGGGTTTTTGTTTTTGTTTTGAAAGGAGGGGGTTTGGGGGTTTTGGGGGGTTAATTTAGGTGTTTCATATATTGTGTTAGCTAGCTATAATTAATAGAGAGAAGTGTCCTCTCTTATGTCCGTACTTGGTCGACGCTACGTACTATACATACGTATAGAGAGGACTAGACACGCTAGCTAGCTAGTAAGCAAATGAAGGAAATAGAAGATCGTCATGAACATATATGCATACAGAGAGAAGTGATATCGACCACCTCTCCTTCTCCGAGAGATTGGTCAAACAACAAGTTCTCGTATATCTATCCGACACTACCGGCTACATACATATAATAATTATCTCTTACAAATATAATCATACGGACTCATGGTCCACATAGTATTCTCCGTCTTCAGCGATCACGTGGTCAAGAAAGAATGCCGCCAATTCCTCTTGAATTGCTCGCATGCGAGCTGGTGCTAGGAGTTCATCCCGCTTCCGAAACATCTAATTTGAAAAATGGGGTCAATACATATATATATGAATGAATGAAACTCAACACAAATGATGGTAATAAAATAAAATTGTGAATGTTGTTATTTACGTACTTCATATTGTTCGTCAGTGTAGCCCCGCTCACAGGTCATGTGGCGGATGGACTCGCAAACGTAGTATCCACAGAAATCATTCCCTTGTTCCTGCCACAACCACTTTACAAGAAATAGAGGTCAACCAAACTGATAAGCAAGAATGCCAAATGGTATTGATGAAACTAGCGCTTGAATCAATAGGAGATGCAGGGAACATGCTACTATAGTACTTACTTTCGGGTGTCTAAATTGCAGCTTCTTCGGGAGTCCTGGAGCTTTTTTGGAGAATTTTTTCCAAACCCTGCCAGACAAAGTAAACAATTACTTGATATATTAGGAAATGAACAAAGTTGCTGATATGGTGGATAATGATCGATTTAACTTACTTCTCGAGCATTTGAGTCATGTCTGCATAGTCCTAGGGATCTTTTCGTCTTGAGTCTAAGACGGTTACTAGTCCCTGCTCAAGCTTAATCTCTAGGAGAATATAGTGGTAACTGCACACGCATGCATAACTCATCAATTACATTACTATAACCTTGACTAATATATAAGGGAAATCGAATACGCACAAGACAGTAACACTCACTTGAAGTTCTAAGGAAAGAGTATTATATCTTTGTTTTCATTTATTACCAACGATCGTAGCAAGTTGGCCTCGGTATCTGCGGCATGAAATTTAACCTGAGTTGCATCTATGAGATATGTGTTAATGAACCCAATATCACCGACTTGTCTTTTCTTCAATTCGGCGATCTTCAATCTGCATAATATATTGAGGATGATTATAAATACATGCAATGAAAGAGCTAAGCTATATAGAGAGACTTAATGACAGAAGTAGTACTACTTACAGACAGTAGCAGGCGACCGTTGTTTTATCGAGGGCCAATTGATTGAAAAACTAAAAGAACTCCTCGAATGGAACAGGCAACAGTTCAATTCCAACGAGGTCATGCTCCTTTTTAACTTTCACATACAAAGTACTCCTCCCCCAGAGTCTCTGCAGATTTTCAAGTACCAATCATGCAATCTTCGCATCATCGTTGATAGAGATCTTTCATCTTTGATGAGAGGCTTCCCGTACTCGTATCTTTGTATCTGCACCTCCATGAAGTCATAATATACATCGTCGGGCAGGTAATCGCCAAGATTGCTATAACCGGGCACCATCCTCGGATCATTAGCGACGTTGTCGCTAGGCACCTTGAGCGGGGGGCACGATTGCTTCGCTTGTTCGCCGAGCTGGGGAATTTGTTTCCCAGCTCGTCGTTCTTTCAGCCTTTGATCACTGACAGTACTTCCGACTGCTCCGCTTCGGCAAATTCCTTTCCAATAATGCGCTCATAGTTTCCTTTCGGCGGAGACTTGGGTGGTTTTGTCAGGGCAGCCAGAGTGCGCTTAGCTTTCACCGGATCTACCTTCTCCTCCGGAGGTGGATGTTTCTTTGCTTTCACCCCTTCAAAGTAGTTCCTCACTTCTTCTCGTGCGATCTCGACGTTCTCCTCTGGGGTCCTCCCGTATCGTAACTTCTTTGGAGTCTTCAGAGAAGGACCAAATCTGTATTTCCTCCCGCCTCTGGCTGTACTGCTAGACACCGGCAGAGCAGACGGAGCGGTTGTCTTCTTTTCTTGCTTATGAGGCGGAGGAGAAGGACTACGACGCGCTGCGGCAGCCGGAGCAGCGGCAGGTCTCTTCCGCCCTTGCTGACGAGGCGGAGAAGGAGGAGGCTGGCTGCTCGGGCGCGTCGGCGCAGGCGGAGAAGGAGGCGGAGTGCCGCCACGCGCTGGAGAAGGAGCCGGTCGAGTGCCCTGATTGTCACTCGCCGGAGGAGGAGGCGGTGGAGGAGGCGGAGTGCCCTGACTCGCCGGAGGAGGAGGCGGTGGAGGAGGCGGAGTGCCCTGACTTGCCGGAGGAGGAGGAGGCGGAGGCATCTAGTTCGGAAGGTCGATGAGCTCCTTCCGCCATAGGCATGGAGTCTTCAGAGCATACCCCAGCCTAGTCTCCCCTTCCCTGATAGGGTGGTCAAGCTGGAGGTCCTCAAATCCCTCCGTTATTTCATCCACCATCACCCTAGCATATCCTTCTGGAATCGGCCGGCAGTGAAAAGTTGCGCCGGGTTCAGTAGGATAAACAGAGCCAACAGCCGCCTTGACCTTCAAATTCATCCATTGCGTCATAAGGTGGCAATTTTGAGACTCCATGATAGCATCCACAGGATAGCTGGCACGAGCCGTCAAGGCATGCTCCGGCTGAAGCAGCTCGGTGGAAGCCACGCTGCTTCTCCGCTGAGATGGCGGGGTAGCTTCGGGGGAAGCTTCGGCAGTACGTTTGCTGCGATTTGCTTCTCGTTCCTCTATCGCTTGTACCCTTGCTTGCAGCGCCTGCATTTGGGTCTGCTGCAATTTTTTCCTCCTCTCATGGGATTTGTAACCGCCTGCGTCCGGAAACCCAACCTTCCACGGAATGGAGCCTGGCGTGCCTCGTGTCCGTCCAGGGTGCTCAGGATTCCCGAGGGCCATTGTGAGCTCGTCGTTCTCTCTGTCTGGAAAGAACATCCCTTGCTGTGCTGCTTCGATATACTGCTGAAGCTTCCTGACTGGTATGTCCATTTGATCGTTCGTCCAAATGCACTTCCCTGTTACAGGGTCCAAGGTTCCGCCAGCCCCGAAGAACCAAGTCCGGCAATGGTCTGGCCAGTTAATTGTCTTTGGTTCGATCCCTTTATCAACCAGATCATTCTCAGTCTTGGCACACTTAGGCCGGGCTACGAGGTAGCCACCTGACCCCGTGCGATGGTGATGCTTCTTCTTCGCAGCATTTTGCTTGTTTGTCGCCGACATCTTCTTACTCTTTTCCGATGTCTTGTGGGCCACAAATGCGGGCCAGTGATCTCTGATCTTCTCATATCTGCCCTTGAATTCTGGTGTCTCATTATTTTCGAAAAACTTATTCAGCTCTTTCTTCCACCTCCTGAATAGTTCTGCCATCCTCTTAAGAGCAAAAGACTTGATTAATTGCTCTTTAACTGGCTTCTCTGGATTATCCTCTGGCGGTAGGGTGAAATTTGACTTCAGCTCAGTCCAAACATCATTTTTCTGCATATCATTGACATAAGACACCTCAGGGTCTTCTGTAGTTGGCTTAAACCATTGATGGATGCCGATCGGGATCTTGTCCCTAACCAAAACCCCGCACTGAGCAACAAATGCGCTCTTTGTCCGGAGGGGTTCAATCGGTTGGCCGTCGGGCGTGATTGCTATGATCTCAAACTTTTCATCCGAGCTCAACTTTTTCTTCGGGCCTCGTCTCTTTACCGAAGTTGTGCTCGATCCGGAGGGCTAGAAAAAAGAACAAAGACTTAATTAATATGTGTACATACCAAAACAATGAATGCATCAATTAGCTAGTCAGCAAAAGCTTAACTAATATATATACCTGGACGGACTCGGTTCGGTCACCGGAGACGTCATCACGGTCTCCTTCTTGCACCGGCATTGGGTCACCGGAGACGTCCTCACGGTCTCCTTCTTGCACCGGCATTAGGTCACCGGAGCCATCATAATCATAGCCAGCTGCTTCCAGACCATCGGTGTCGTTGAGAAACAACGAGCAGACGGCATCACTTCCTCGTGTGATTATGTCCCCCAACAACTCTTCTTGTACTTCGTCTCGGGCGGTTTCCATAGTTTCTACAAATATTGACAACATGGCAATTATTATTCAAACATGACAGATGGATATATTAGTGGCAAACGTAGAACAAATATTAATTAGTGGCCTCGACGATGCTTCTCTAGGGTTTGGGGTGGCCTCGATGCTGCTTCTCTAGGGTTTGGGGTGGCCTCGATGCTGCTTCTCTAGGGTTTGGGGTGGCCTCGACAACGCTTCAAGGATAAAAAAAGAGGAAGAAGAAGAAAAAAAGAGGAGAAGAAAGAATAGAGGAGTAGACGGGAACGAGGGTCGTCGAGGGTCACCGAGCAGTAGAGGAAACCCTAAATAGCATGTATCGTGGGTGTGAGATACATGTGGCCGTCGGTGGGGGACACTACATCCACGTCCCACAAGTGACGCGGGCGTCGAAGCCCGCGCCACTTGTGGGACGTGGATGTAGTGTCTGACTCCGACGGCCACATGTATCTCACACCGATGATACTTTCTATTTAGGGTTTCCTCTACCGCTCGGCGACCCTGACCCTCGACGACCCTCATTCCCGATAAAATAAAGAGGAAGAAGAAGAAAAAAAAGAGAAGAAGAGAAAGAAGAAGAAAAAAAAGAGACGACCACATGTATCTCATGAAGGAAATATGCCCTAGAGGCAATAATAAAGTTATTATTTATTTCCTTATATCATGATAAATGTTTATTATTCATGCTAGAATTGTATTAACCGGAAACATAATACATGTCTGAATACATAGACAAACGGAGTGTCAGTAGTATGCCTCTACTTGACTAGCTCGTTAATCAAAGATGGTTATGTTTCCTAACCATGAACAAAGAGTTGTTATTTGATTAACGAGATCACATCATTAGGTGAATGATCTGATTGACATGACCCATTCCATTAGCTTAGCACCCGATCGTTTAGTATGTTGCTATTGCTTTCTTCATAACTTATACATGTTCCTATGACTATGAGATTATGCAACTCCCGTTTGCCGGAGGAACACTTTGTGTGCTACCAAACATCCCAACGTAAATGGGTGATTATAAAGGTACTCTACAGGTGTCTCCAAAGGTACATGTTGGGTTGGCGTATTTCGAGATTAGGATTTGTCACTCCGATTGTCGAAGAAGTATCTCTGGGCCCTCTCGGTAATGCACATCACATAAGCCTTGCTAGCATTGCAACTAATGAGTTAGTTGCGAGATGATGTATTACGGAACGAGTAAAGAGACTTGCCGGTAACGAGATTGAACTAGGTATTGAGATACCGACGATCGAATCTCGGGCAAGTAACATACCGATGACAAAGGGAACAACGTATGTTGTTATGCGGTCTGACCGATAAAGATCTTCGTAGAATATGTAGGAGCCAATATGAGCATCCAGGTTCCGCTATTGGTTATTGACCGGAGACGTGTCTCGGTCATGTCTACATTGTTCTCGAACCCGTAGGGTCCGCACGCTTAAGGTTTCGATGACAGTTATATTATGAGTTTATGAGTTTTGATGTACCGAAGTTAGTTCGGAGTCCCGGATGTGATCACGGACATGACGAGGAGTCTCGAAATGGTCGAGACATAAAGATTGATATATTGGACGGCTATATTCAGACACCGGAAGTGTTCCGGGTGATTTCGGAGAAAACCGGAGAGCTGTAGGGTTACCGGAACCCCCCCGGGAGAAGTAATGGGCCATATGGGCCTTAGTGGAGAGAGAGAGAGGGGCAGCCAAAGGTGGGCCGCGCGCCTCCTCCCCCCTGGTCCGAATTAGACTAGGAGAGGGGGGGCGCGCCCCCCTTTCCTTCTCCCTCCCCACTTCTTTCCCCCTCCTAGTAGGAGTCCTACTCCTACTAGGAGGAGGACTCCTCCTTGGCGTGCCATAGGGGCCGGCCGGCCTCCTCCCCTTGATCCTTTATATACGGGGGCAGGCGGCACCCCTAGACACACAAGTTGATCCACGTGATTGTTGGGGAACGTAGTAATTTCAAAAAATTTCCTACGCACACGCAAGATCATGGTGGTGCATAGCAACGAGGGGAGAGTATGATCTACGTACCCTTGTAGATCACAACGGAAGCGTTGACACAACGTAGAGGAAGTAGTCATACGTCTTCTTCCCAATCCGACCGATCCAAGCACCGTTACTCCGGCACCTCCGAGTTCTTAGCACACGTACAGCTCGATGATGATCCCCGGGTTCCGATCCAGCAAAGCTTCTGGGAGGAGTTCCGTCAGCACGACGGCGTGGTGACGATCTTGATGTATTACTGACGCAGGGCTTCGCCTAAGCACTACAATGATATGATCGAGGTGGAATATGGTGGCAGGGGGCACCGCACACGGGTAAGGAACGATCTCAATGATCAACTTGTGTGTCTAGAGGTGCCCCCTGCCTCCGTATATAAAGGAGCCAAGGGGGAGGGGTGCGGCCAGCCCTATGGAGGCGCAGGAGGAGTCCTACTCCTACCGGGAGTAGGACTCCCCCCCCCCAATCCTATTCCAACTAGGACTCCCAAGGGGGAAAGAGGGAGAGGGGTGGCCAGCCACCTCTCCTAGTCCTAATAGGACTAGGGGAGGGGGGGAGGCACGCAGCCCTTATGGGCAACCCTTTCACCTTTCCACTAAGGCCCACTAAGGCCCATATGACTCCCGGGGGGTTCCGGTAACCTCCCGGCAATCCGGTAAAATCCTGATTTCACCCGGAACACTTCCGATGTCCAAACATAGGCTTCCAATATATCAATCTTTATGTCTCGACCATTTCGAGACTCCTCGTCATGTCCGTGATCACATCCGGGACTCCGAACAACCCTCGGTACATCAAAATGCACAAACTCATAACAACTGTCATCGTAACGTTAAGCGTGCGGACCCTACGGTTCGAGAACAATGTAGACATGACCGAGACATGTCTCCGGTCAATAACCAATAGCGGGACCTGGATGCCCATATTGGCTCCTACATATTCTACGAAGATCTCTATCGGTCAGACCGCATAACAACATACGTTGTTCCCTTTGTCATCGGTATGTTACTTGCCCGAGATTCGATCGTCGGTATCCAATACCTAGTTCAATCTCGTTACCGACAAGTCTCTTTACTCGTTCTGTAATACATCATCTCACAACTACCATATTAGTTGTAATGCTTGCAAGGCTTATGTGATGTGCATTACCGAGAGGGCCCAGAGATACCTCTCCGACAATCGGAGTGACAAAACCTAATCTCGAAATACGCCAACCCAACATCTACCTTTGGAGACACTTGTAATGCTCCTTTATAATCACCCAATTATGTTGTGACGTTTGGTAGCACCCAAAGTGTTCCTCCGGCAAACGGGAGTTGCATAATCTCATAGTTATAGGAACATGTATAAGTCATGAAGAAAGCAGTAGCAACATACTAAACGATCGGGTGCTAAGCTAATGGAATGGGTCATGTCAATTAGATCATTCAACTAATGATGTGACCTCGTTAATCAAATAACAACTCTTTGTCTATGGTTAGGAAACATAACCATCTTTGATTAACGAGCTAGTCAAGTAGAGGCATACTAGTGACACTCTGTTTGTCTATGTATTCACACATGTATTATGTTTCCGGTTAATACAATTCTAGCATGAATAATAAACATTTATCATGAAATAAGGAAATAAATAATAACTTTATTATTGCCTCTAGGGCATATTTCCTTCAGTGATCCTATTCTCAGTCATGTGCGGTGCCCCCTTCCACCATAATCCTCGATAATATTGTAGCAGTGCTTAGGCGAAGCCCTGCGACAATAGTACATCAAGATCGTCACCACGCCGTCGTGCTGACGGAACTCTTCCCCGACACTTTGCTGGATCGGAGTCCGGGGATCGTCATCGAGCTGAACGTGTGCTAAAACTCGGAGGTGTCGTCGTTTCGGTGCTTGATCGGTCGGGCCATGAAGACGTACGACTACATCAACCGCGTTGTGCTAACGCTTCCGCTGTCGGTCTACAAGGGTACGTAGATCACACTCTCCCCTCTCGTTGCTATGCATCACCATGATCTTGCGTGTGCGTAGGAAAATTTTGAAATTACTACGTTCCCCAACATCTCACACCGACGATACTTTCTATTTAGGGTTTCCTCTACCGCTCGGCGACCCTGACCCTCGACGACCCTCGTTCCCGATAAAATAAAGAGGAAGAAGAAGAAGAAAAAAAAGAGAAAAAGAGGAAGAAGAAGAAAAAAAAGAGAAGAAGAAGACGACCCTCGTTCTCTTCTTCTTCTTTTTTTCTTCTTCTTCCTCTTCTTCTCTTTTTGCTTTATTTTTTTATTCTTTTTGGTTTTAGTTTTAGAAAAATTATAAACTTTCTGTTAGTGCCATTAGTTTTCAAATTTGAAAACACTTTTTTTGTTTTTTTGTTTTCTTTGTTGCTTTATTTATTTTATTTTGTTTCTAATTACAACAAAATACTTATTGTTGCTATTTTTTTCCAGTTTTTTTGTTTTGTTTTTTACATTATTTATTTTCTTTTGTTTTTTGCTTTAATTTTTGTTAGTGCCATTAGTTTACAAATTTGAATAGTTAAATTTTGAATTCTTTGAAATTTGTGTGAATCACAAGTTTGTGATTAACTTACTAAAAAAATGAGAATAGATGCGCTTATAGAGAAAATTCAACCTAAATTCATACTAAATTTCTATGAATTTCAGAGAAATTCACTATGAATTTAGGTTAAACTTTTCTCTATTAGGGCATCTATTTTCACTTTGAGAGGAGCTCAACAAGGTAGAGGGGGAAGGGCTTATAAACCGGTGTGAGCCCTCTTCGGTTGGCGAGGTGGGACTAAACTCTGCCCGCAACGAGAACCAACCCTTTAGTCCCGGTTTGTGGCACAAACCGGGACAAATGGTCATGGGCCAGCGGCGAGGAGCAAAATTATAAACTTTCTGTTAGTGCCATTAGTTTTCAAATTTGAATAGTTAAAATTTGAATTCTTTGATATTTGTTTGAATCACAAGTTTGTGATTAACTTTACTTTTTCCAATTTTTTTTGTTTTTTGCATTATTTAATTTCTTTTGTTTTTTGCATTTTTTAATTCGTTTTACTTTTAGGTCAGAAAAATTATAAACTTTCTGTTAGTGCCATCAGTTTTAGAAAAAATTATAAACTTTCTGTTAGTTCCATTAGTTTTCAAATTTGAATAGTTAAAATTTGAATAATGGTATTACGAGGGCCGAACCATAAGACATGAAAGCATTTCAAATAAACTCTGAAAAAGTTGAAAGTTGGCATGGTATCATAATTTCACCCACATAGCATGTGCATGTACAAAACGGACAATGGTAGCATGTTCGTGTGTTACAAAGTTGGCATGGTATCATCATAATAGTTGCGGGAGAAAGTCTTCACTTTTTCTTCGCTTGTGTCATTTGCTTATTGCGCCGTAACCATGGATAATCTTCATTGTTTATCAGGATGCTTGGGTCAGCCTTGACATTGAAGGGAGGAATTTCATGAAACTTTTCATAATCTTCAGACATGTCTGTCTTGCCGTCCACTCCCAGGATGTCCCTTTTTCCTGAAAGAACTATGTGGCGCTTTGGCTCATCGTATGATGTATTCGCTTCCTTATCTTTTCTTTTTCTCGGTTTGGTAGACATGTCCTTCACATAGATAACCTGTGCCACATCATTGGCTAGGACGAACGGTTCGTCAGTGTACCGAAGATTTTCCAGATCCACTGTTGTCATTCCGTACTGTGGGTCTACCTGTACCCTGCCGCCTGACAGATTGACCCATTTGCACTTAAACAAAGGGACCTTAAAATCAGGTCCGTAGTCAAGTTCCCATATGTCCACTATGTAACCATAATATGTGTCCTTTCTGCTCTCGGTTGCTGCATCAAAGCGGACACCGCTGTTTTGGTTGGTGCTCTTTTGATCTTGGGCGATCGTGTAAAATGTATTCTCATTTATCTCGTATCCTTTGTAAGTCAATACAGTCAAAGATGGTCCCCTGGACAACAAGTACAACTCATCACAAACAGTGTTGTCACCTCTGAGACGTGTTTCCAACCAACTGCTGAAAGTCCTGATGTGTTCACATGTAATCCTGTCGTCGCACTGCTCCGGGTGTTTGGAGCGCAGACTGTTCTTGTGTTCATCGACATACGGGGTCACCAAGGTAGAGTTCTGTAGAACTGTGTAGTGTGCTTGAGACCAAGAATATCCGTCCCTGCATATTATTGAGTCTCTTCCAAGAGTGCCTTTTCCAGTCAGTCTCCCCTCATACCGCGATTTAGGGAGACCTATCTTCTTAAGGCCAGGAATGAAGTCAACACAGAACCCGATAACATCCTCTGTTTGATGGCCCATGGAGATGCTTCCTTCTGGCCTAGCGCAGTTACGGACATATTTCTTTAGGACTCCCATGAACCTCTCAAAGGGGAACATATTGTGTAGAAATACGGGCCCCGGTATGACAATCTCGTCGACTAGATGAACTAGGACGTGCGTCATGATATTGAACAAGGATGGTGGGAACACCAGCTCGAAACCGACAAGACATTGCGCCACATCACTCCTTGGCCTTGGTACGATTTCTGGATCGATCACCTTCTGAGAGATTGCATTGAGGAATGCACATAGCTTTACAATGGCTAATCGGACGTTTTCCGGTAGAAGCCCCCTCAATGCAACTGGAAGCAGTTGCGTCATAATCACGTGGCAGTCATGAGACTTTAGGTTCTGAAACTTTTTCTATGGCATATTTATTATTCCCTTTATATTCGACGAGAAGCCAGTCGTGACCTTCATACTGAGCAGGCATTCAAAGAAGATTTCTTTCTCTTCTTTCGTAAGAGCGTAGCTGGCAGGACCTTTATACTGCTTCGGAGGCATGCCATCTTTTTCATGCAAACGTTGCAGGTCCTCCCGTGCCTCAGGTGTATCTTTTGTCTTCCCATACACGCCCAAGAAGCCTAGCAGGTTCACGCAAAGGTTCTTTGTCACTTGCATCACGTCGATTGAAGAGCGGACCTCTAGGTCTTTCCAGTAGGGTAGGTCCCAAAATATAGATTTCTTCTTCCACATAGATTCTGTTCATGGATTAACGAAAATGTGCAAGAGCTCTATTTGCCTCTGCCATTCTATGAGTCGCTTCCTTTTTGCGTATGGCACCCCCACTCCCTTTGGTGCGTGTCCCTCAACGTCATTCGGAACAGCTAGTCCACTGGGACCCTTTCCAAAGATTACGTAGTGTAAATCATTGACCATAGCAAGTACATGGTCACCGGTACGCATGGCGGGCTTCTTCCGGTGATCTGCCTCGCCTTTGAAATGCTTGCCTTTCTTTCGACATTGATGGTTGGTCAGAAGAAATCGACGATGGCCCAGGTACACATTCTTCCTGCATTTGTCCAGGTATATACTTTCAGTGTCATCTAAACAGTGCGTGCATGCGTGGTATCCTTTGTTTGTCTGTCCTGAAAGGTTACTGAGAGCGGGTCAATCGTTGATGGTTACGAACAGCAACGCCTTAAGGTTAAATTCCTCCTGTCTGTGCTCATCCCACGTACGTACACTGTTTCCATTCCACAGCTGTAAAAGTTCTTCAACTAATGGCCTTAGGTACACATCAATTTCGTTGCCGGGTTGCTTAGGGCCTTGGATGAGAACTGGCATCATAATGAACTTCCGCTTCATGCACATCCAAGGAGGAAGGTTATACATACATAGAGTCACGGGCCAGGTGCTGTGATTGCTGCTCTGCTCCCCGAAAGGATTAATGCCATCCGCGCTTAAAGCAAACCATACATTCCTTCGGTCCTTTGCAAACTCATCCCAGTACTTTCTCTCGATTTTTCTCCACTGCGACCCGTCAGCGGGTGCTCTCAACTTCCCATCTTTCTTTCGGTTCTCACTGTGCCATCGCATCAACTTGGCATGCTCTTCGTTTCTGAACAGACGTTTCAACCGTGGTATTATAGGAGCATACCACATCACCTTCGCAGGAACCCTCTTCCTGGGGGGCTCGTCGTCAACATCACCAGGGTCATCTCATCTGATCTTATACCGCAATGCACCGCATACCGGACATGCGTTCAGATCCTTGTATGCACCGTGGTAGAGGATGCAGTCATTAGGGCATGCATGTATCTTCTCCACCTCCAATCCTAGAGGGCATACGACCTTCTTTGCTGCGTATGTACTGTCGGGCAATTCGTTATCCTTTGGAAGCTTCTTCTTCAATATTTTCAGTAGCTTCTCAAATCCTTTGTCAGCCACAGCATTCTCTGCCTTCCACTGCAGCAATTCCAGTACGGTACCGAGCTTTGTGTTGCCATCTTCGCAATTGGGGTATAACCCTTTTTTGTGATCCTCCAACATGCGATCGAACTTCAGCTTCTCCTTTTGACTTTCGCATTGCGTCCTTGCATCGACAATGACCCGGCGGAGATCATCATCATCAGACACATCGTCTGGTTCCTCTTGATCTTCAGCAGCTTCACCCATTGCAGCATCATTGGGCACATCGTCTGGTTCCTCTTGATCTTCACCAGCTCCCCCCGTTGCAGCATCACTGTATTCAGGGGGCACATAGTTGTCATCGTACTCTTTTTCTTCGCCGTCTTCCATCATAACCCCTATTTCTCCGTGCCTCGTCCAAACACTATAGTGTGGCATGAAACCCTTGTAAAGCAGGTGGGAGTGAAGGATTTTCCGGTTAGAGTAAGACCTCGTATTCCCACATTCAGTGCATGGACAACACATAAAACCATTCTGCTTGTTTGCCTCAGCCGCATCGAGAAACTCATGCATGCCCTTAATGTACTCGCAGGTGTGTCTGTCACCGTACATCCATTGCCGGTTCATCTGCGTGCATTATATATAATTAAGTGTCCAAATTAATAGAAGTTCATCATCACATTAAAACCAAAGTGCATACATAGTTCTCATCTAACAACATATAGCTCTCCAGAGCATCTAATTAATTAAACCATACATTGAAACTATGTAAAACATTTCAATGCGAAAACAAATGCGATCATAATCGCAACCAAGGTAACAATTGATCCAACGGCATAATGATACCAAGTCTCGGTATGAATGGCATATTTTCTAATCTTTCTAATCTTCAAGCGCATTGCATCCATCTTGATCTTGTGATCATCGACGACATCCGCAACATGCAACTCCAATATCATCTTCTCCTCCTCATTTTTTTTATTTTTTTCCTTCAACAAATTGTTTTCTTCTTCAACTAAATTTAACCTCTTGACAATAGGGTCGGTTGGCATTTCCGATTCACATACATCCTAGATAAATAAAATCTATGTCACGTTGGTCGGCATAATTTTCATAAACAATAAATGAACCAATAGTTATAAAGATAATATATATATACCACATCCGAATCATAGATAGGACGAGGGCCGACGGGGGCGGATACCAAAACCATCACACTATATAAGATGCAATAATAAAAGTAAGAAAATAATACAAGTATCTATGTAAACATACAAGTAAGAATATTTTTCCTTTCAGAAAGAAGATAAGAACAAGAGGCTCACCACGGTGGTGCCGGCGATGAGCTCGGCGCGGGTGATCGACGGCGGTGAAGACGGGGACGGGGCGTGACGGACCGCTAAACCTAGACAAATATTATGGAAAATGGAGCTTGGAGGTCGAGCTTGGAGAGGAGAAAGCTTAAGTAGTGTGGCTCGGGCATTCCATCGAACACCTTGTGTGCATAGGAGGTGAGCTAGAGCACCACCAAGCCCTCTCCCCCCCGACCAAAGAAAAACAGAGCACTGGGGTACTCTACTCGCGAGCGAGGGGTATATATAGGCACCTCATTGGTCCCGGTTGGTGACATGAGCCGGGACTAAAGGGGAGCCTTTGGTCCCGGTTCAAGCCACCAACCGGGACCAATGGTGGTGGGCCAGGAGCGAGGCCCATTGGTCCCGGTTCATCCTACCAACCGGGACCAAAAGGTCCAGATGAACCGGGACCAATGGCCCACGTCGCCCGGCCGGCCCCCTGGGCTCATGAACCGGGACCAGTGCCCACATTGGTCCCGGTTCTGGACTGAACCGGGACTAATGGGCTGACCCGGCCTGGACCAAAGCCCTGTTTTCTACTAGTGTTAGGGTATCTCCAATGCTGGCCCTTAAAATGTCTGCAAACGTCCGGACCAAGGTGTCCGGACGTAGTTTGTCCGCCCGCCCGCCTACCGGCATTAAACAGGCGCAGAGACCGGGAAACCCATTTCAATGCCCCTGTTCGTCGC
This sequence comes from Triticum urartu, assembly GCF_003073215.2. Lineage (NCBI taxonomy): Eukaryota > Viridiplantae > Streptophyta > Magnoliopsida > Poales > Poaceae > Triticum > Triticum urartu. The sequence continues at coordinate 13,637,520 of NC_053028.1, forward strand.
CTGCTAGGTATATGTGGTCATGCACAACACAATCCACACCACACCACATCCGCTTTCGCTACTCCTCCGCACCGCCTCCGCCACGAGCTCTGTAGCACGTTGTAGGAGTGCCTCTCGACGGAGCCGAAGCATGAGGTGGCCGCCTTGTGGTCGGATGGTAGGCCTTTCATGCGTGATAGATAGAGGCCTGCAGGCCAACGAGCTTGCCTTAAGTGAGCGATGGTGACCCGATGATGCCTGAGTTGAGCGATGGTAACTCGATGATGGGGGAGGCGTCCAACGACGAGCCAGCACCTGCACCGGTCTATGCCAACTTCACCATGGAGTAGGCGCAAGCACACATCAATGTCGTCATGTCTAAGGAGCAACCGGCGCCGGTGTCGATGTTTCGGCTGGCGCGTGAGGACCAACACTACAACCTCGGCCTCCTCAGACATCACCGGATGGCGGAGGGCCAAATCAACGGCGAGTTGCGAGTGAAAGAGGTCATTGTGGCATGGTAGTGGAGGACACAAACTTCGTCGACCAGCACCGTGCGCTCTACGAGGCCGCACGTTGTCGTGGATCTAAGATTGACGGTAGAATGGGGGGTAGGTATGAGGAGGCAAGATCCTAGCTATGGCGAAGTTGTACACACGAGTTTTACGAGTTCAGGCCCTTCGCGGAGGAAGTAATAGCTCTACGTCTCGGTGCCCGGAGGCGGTCGACTAAATTGTGTGTGTGTGTGTGTGTGTGTGTGTGTGTTTTACAGGGGGTGCAAACCCTTGTGCCAGAGGAGGGGGTGGCTTATATAGTGAATGCCAGGACCCCAGCCGTTCTCCCGCTACCAAAGGTTCAATGTACATAAAGAGGAGGCGTTACTGGTAATGCCAGCCTTGAATGCCTTAATGGCCTTAAAGACTACAGAGTGAACACTCGTCCGTTGCTGTTCTAGATGACTCCTGGTCTTCAATAAATCGAATGGATTCTTGTATGGTCGAGTGGTCGAGTGACTTCAGAAAGGAGGGGTCTCCAAGTAGCTGGTCGGTCGAGTGGATTGCACTCGACACCTTTGTTGGGCCCTCCCTACTGTCTCTTGAGCTTCTTTGCTTCTAGGACAGTGACCTTGGATAGGGCATATAGGTCAGGCCTATGACCCTACCCCAGGTATATATCATCATCACATGTAGCACTCACGTCGGCTGCAATGCGATCACAGCGATGGCAGACGTGGAGGAGACGCTGGTGATCATGGACGGGAACATCGGCAGCTCTGCGTCGTTCGCGCTGGGTTGCAACGACCATGAGGTTGGACCGTCCATGCCGATTGTGGACCTGGCCTCGACCTGCGATGTCCACATGGCGAACTCCGGAAAGAGTAGGAAATGGAATGTCTCATGTCCCATGTGGGCCTCTGTCGGCGACCCGCGCTTCACTTCTCGGGGCTCACGGCTGTTGAGCTCACTAGACAAGGGGAAGAACAGGACGTGGAACACAAACGACTCCACCGACGAAGATATAGACTACATTTTGAAAATTACCCTAAATCGATAGCACGAAAAAGAGACACCCGCAAGCGCCCTTGTCATACAAGGCTCTGAAACTACAATAGACACTTGTCGATAGCAACGAGATCTATAAACCACGAAAGGAACATCCACTGATAAATCACACCATGCAACACATGCTTGCAGTGTTCACTAGTAACCCAGATGGTTGGAGAAAACCAGGCAATGCTGCAAAATTAAGTAGAAGTCAAAGATGTTGGACAAAGAGCCAACCAACTGTTTCCCTTGGTTGACACAACAGATAACACGATCCAGAGAAAAGAAACAAATACATATCCTCACAGGCTCTTTGTCGGTGCCAGATCAGGCATCATCCCTAAGGAGGATTCAGAAAGTCCTTATCTCACCACCATGTCGACGTCACTAAGGAACCAGTATCCTAGGGAAAGCAATGATATACTAGAACTTAGAACAGAGAAAGGGCAGAGTCATCACTCCTCAAGCTAACAACGAGGTCATCAGACCAAGGAGAGGAAGGGGACCGAGGCAGTAACAAGGAACCCTAGGCTTTTATATGTTTTTCCATTTTTTTCATATTGAATATCTTTTATATATGAAAACTTTTAAATATATGATGAACTTTTTCTAACTATGCAATAAACAACTTAAAATATGTGATGAACATTTCTAAAGACACAATAAACCTTTTGAAATATAAATTAAACATGTAAAATACTTGATGACCATTTCGACATACACAACGAACACGTTTAAAATACATGATCAACTTTATTCTCAAATACATAATTTCCTTAATTTATGAACATTTGTCAAAATACATGATGAACAAATTTCAAATATACAGTAAACCTTTTAATACACTATGACTTTTTGATAATATAAGAGGAGCATTATTGAAATATACAATGAACAATTGCTAAAATAGAGCATGTAAAATTTTAAAATAGATGATGAATATTTATCAAATACATGATAAACATTTTTGAAATGCATAATGAACATTTCAAAAATTCACAATGAATTTTTACCATTTTTTATTTTTAAAAATTCCATGTTTTCCAAGAAGTGCGAACACTGTTCAAAATTACAACAATTTTCACTACTTAATTTTGTAGACCTAGTTAAATATAGATGTTTTTATAAATAGATTCCTAATTTCCTAAATTGTCGGATTTCAAGTGAACATACAATTACAAGTAGCAACTTTTGTTTTGAGAATTCATACACATAAGATTAGTTTTTTTAGGCAAACACATAAGATTAGTGATCGATATCATAAATCATCGTTGGCCCGACTCGTTAGCCCCAGTGCGCATGTTAATGGGCCCCGACATTCTAAGGCCAAGCTGAGGAGGCATTGTTGTTAAGGTAAAATCCGAACGGACAACACGTTGCCTCCTTTCTACCGGAAGGTGGCTGATTCGAGTATCGTCTAGCGCTTTTTACTTTTTCAATCGTGTAATATAAGAAATACTAACATGGACCTGCACAGTGCATCTATTGATGATGTCTACTCCCTCCGTTCCTAAACATTTGTCTTTCTAGAGATTTCAACAAGTTACTACACGCGGAGCAAAATGAGTGAATCTACACTCTAAAATATATCTATATACATCCGTATGTGGTAGTCCATTTGAAATACCTAAAAAGGCAAATATTTAGAAACGGAAGGAGTAAATGATAATATTATCTTATAAATAAAATGTTGCTCTATTTATCAAAAATGGCAACGCACAACCTGCAACACAAAGTATTCGTTGTTGTTCACACAACAAGCAACGAATAGAGTTCCCAACGCATATATGGGTGGCTATGGCACATCCTTTACAACACATACTTAAGGCGTTGCAAATCATGTGTTGCTATAGGGGGGGTTCTTGTTGTAGTGAAACCACTTTCAGATAATGGCTTGTTTAGACGATTTAAACATGTTTATGACATGCGGGACCCACACGTCAGGGTTGACGTGGCAACAAAGTCAACTCTGTTTATTTTGACCGTTAAGTTGACGATTAGTATAGGTGGGCCCCACAATCTTCTTCCGCCTCCACCTTTCTCTCTCTCTCTCTCTCTGGAATTTCCTCAAACACCACCTGTGCACCCGCGCTTGAGCTCTGAAGTCCTCCATGGGGACGCACCGGTGCAGCACCTCCCCGGCGTTGGCCAAGGGCTCGTGCTTGTGCTCCACACGGGCTCTGTTGTCGGCGATGGAGACGGCCCAGAGCTTGTGCCGTGCGATGATGAGCTGCTGCTGGAGCGTGATGTTGGTGGCGGCGCTCCTGGATATCCTGATCCTGTGCCACAATGCAGTCCTCGAGCGTGGCCACGACGAGGGCTGGGCGGGCCCCCCGCGCGGGTGCTGGAGGAGGGCGCCATGCGGGGGCTCGTCGCGGTCGTCGTTGGACTGCTAATGCTATTTCCTATGTCGTGTGACCGAGCAGTGGCGAGCCGGAGTTGTGGAGGCTCATGAGTTCGGCGCACGGCGGCCGGCCATGGGAAGGCGTGCGGCGGCCGGCCATGGGGAGGAGGGCTCGAACAGATGACGGGAGCCTTTGCCCCGGCGCAGCACCTCCCTGAGAGGTAGCACATGCCAAAGAAAGGAGGAGGAAGAAGAAGATTGTGGGCCCTGCCTGTCATAACGGTCAAAACAAACAAAGTTGACTTTCCTGCCACATCAACTCTGACAGAAGGGCCCTGCCTGTCATAAACGTGTTTAAAATCGTCCAAACTGGTCATTATCTGAATGTGGTAGTGTTTTATGGAAAATGTAGGTAGTTTTCAGTCAGTTTTTAAAAAGTGGTAGTTCTGTGGGATGGCAACCCCTAAAGGGGTAGTTTTTTTGTTAACCACTCCATTGAGGGCAAGGCTTGGAAAGAAGTAGGTATAATCAAGGGATATGTCGAGCCCTTCTTTAGGGTACTAGCCAGGTGGGTACCGAGTGAGCAGTAAGCTTTATGTTGTAGAGGAGTGGAGTGTGGATTGCTTCGTGGCGTGGACGTCCGCATTTTTGTACACCACTTAGGTGGAGGGGCTCTTCACGCCATCCCTATCTCTAATATATGATATGCATGCTTGTGTGTATTTGAGTGAAAAATGGGATAAACTGAAATTTATTTTCTCACCCAACCATATTCCATTCCAGTAATACAATCTGAATGAAGTAGAGTATTCGCCATTATGGAACAACAACAGCGACATCAAAATGCTGACTATGGGTGTTTCACATACACAAAGTTAAACGTGTTCTTCTCCAAACCTCTTGTGAGCAAAGCATCAGAGTAGCCAGAATCATTCTCTGAACAACAACTTCTTTCTGATCATGCACAACGATCGATTGGAAGTGGAGGCGGCGAGGAGATAAGATTGATGTTGTACACCACCCGCCTCCCTGCTTGTTTAGTTTGGTACCTCACGGGCCAAGGGTGGCTCCATAGACAATGACACAATGCGTCCATTGACTTCATGAGTGCCATGGAGCGAGGTCCAAGGCAGCCACTCCTGGTGGTGTGAGCTGGACGCGGATGGAGTGGTGGATGGCGATGTTGCTCCGTCCCTCACCAAAGCCTGAGAGTACAGTTGATTTGTGTGTGCCCAGGGTGGCTTGCTCACCGAATTGGTTATAGTGCATCTCCATGGACTGCAGGCCCATGTAGCGGTCAGAGGTGGTGTGTTGTGGCATTGACGGATCCCAGCATGAGGTACCAACTCTTGACATGCTGCCCAACATTTATTCCCTTCCCGAGGTCTCCTATTCTTACCTCATGTACATTTTTTTTTCATTTTGCACTCCTTTTCCAAACAATCATAGTTTGAGAGGCAGGTGATGCACCTCGATGACACTCAAACTCAAGCATGAAGAAAAGATACTCAATTAATTGGAGGTCATGTGTGTAAGTTGGTCATTCCTTGCATTGTTTCTAGTTGTTTAACTAAAACAGAACCACCCCCTAGAGGTATGTCTCATGTTAGGCATCACCTACAGGGTTTGAAATTTATGGCATCTCAAGCAGGCCTTTTATCAGCCGCTAGTGTTCAATAAATATTTCGGTTCCAGCTCCACGTAATTATCCACCACCTAGCCATTGTGCAATACTTCGGTGAATTTTCTTTTGCCGTGAACTTGCGTGAACTCCTTAAATTCTTACACATGTGTACTCAAGGGAACATTGGTGACCTTGATAACTTTCACCTAGAAAACATTATAAATACATAACTAGTACAAAAGAAAAAAAGGGAATCAGAAGTAAAGCCAAACACCCGACCTGCCTAAGCAAATGCATAAACAAGCAAAGTCCTTCCCAAGTTAAGTTTGAATGTAAGTGATAATTAAGCGTGGGTTTTGCCCTAACTCATTTATCCGTCCAATGGGTCTTATGCGATAGGGCAAACTTACAAAGTTCAGTGAGCCACCTCAACCACCTTCATCTTATTCTTTTGAAAAGAGGAATATATCAAAATCGTGAAGATACGAATTACACCCAGCCTCTTCACCTACAAGATGTCGCAAAGACATCCAGGATACAAACAACCAAAGGAAAAAAATAAAAAGAAAGGAACAAAGGTCCCGCCATAGTGATCGACTCTTCTCAGCAGCTGCTGTCAAACCACCACCAAATACAACACCCAAAAAACAAGAAATGTCACCAAAAGCAATGCATCCAAGAAGGAAACAGTGCACAAGCGCCGTCGTTGCCTGATCCAAGATTTTAGGTTTTTACCGTCGAGAAGTCCGAGCTCCCAAAACAATTCCTTCAGCGAGCCAATTGCACAACAAATGAAGGCCACACCTTAGGTTTTCATCCTGAAAGTTTCGGCTCGGCACCCGAGGAGCACCACCAAAAATAAATTCTTCCAGTGTTGCCGCCCCCATTTATCACTGCTGCTCCTGAGATTTATCTAACACCTGACTGACTCCATCGCCTCCAAGGCTCTGTCCGTCGGACTGATCCTCTAATCTCGGCCACCATGACCTTCTCCACCGCTGTCTCGACCATGAAAATCGAGACGCCGACATGTCCCAAGGTATCATCAACGAACAAAACTTTGCGCCATGCCATCAGCACCTCGTAGGGTGATATGGACGTGTAGGGCCGGATCCAGATATCTTGAGCAAGATCTCTGATGGACGTCCTGGAACACGTCAATGGCCAGATCCAGGAAGACCGATCATGCAGGCCGTTGCCGTGATGCGAGAAGAGCACGAGAACCGCCTCCTTACGCGAGCAAAACCAGCAGGCCCCCACGCCGCCGCTCAGAGCATCAGAGGAGAAAACGCCTGCAGCACCTCCATGCCCACAACACTCCATCTAGAGCATGCCCAACTGGACCAAATCAGATCCGCTACCCACGCCGCCGGAGGCATCGCTGTAGGAGCGGCATACCTGTCGTCTCCACCTCTCTAATCCATCTCCAGTCCCTAGGCCCCAACACCGCACCGCCTTGCACCGCCGCCACCGCCCCACCACCACCTGTGGAGCACTGCCACGATGCACTCCCCTGCCCTTCGTCATTTGATGAGAAGGGCGCCGCTACTGCCCCCGGCGTCGACGGTGGTGCCGGCCAGGATCAGAGGGTGGGGGAAGGGACTGGAGGGGTCGAGATGGGGTGCCTCTGGAGTCGCTCGGACGAAAGCGACCCAGGAGGAAATTCTAACCACCTTCATCTTATACATGGAACTTAAGTCTATGTCTAAACACAAATCAACAAAGATCATCTGTTTTTCCCAAACACATATATGCTTCCTATAATTCGCCAATTCATATGTAAGCAACATTCTTTTTAAATGATGTATAGAAACGAGGGATTTGTGTCATTGTTTTCTTCTTGAAACCGCCCCCAAGGATCTCGAATTCATTAAGAAAGAAGAGAGTTGCGCGGTTAATTAATAAAAAGTCAGCTGAAAACCGTCACCACACGGTCACAAAAGCGAGGCACTCTGGGAGACCTGGCAACCCATGCAAGAACGCACAAACGCTACCCAGGAGAAAAGGCCATCAAGGCTGCAAACCGCTGTCATCATCATCACTCCGCGATGGTGACTCCAACGCCACCAACGACGAGAGCCGACATAGCCCGTGATGCAAACTAGCACTGAGGTCTGCGTTGACCAATGCCAAATAGTCAACAGCCCACGTTAGCGACTAGGCAACTCCAAATCCGTCGACGAGCATTGCGGGAGAAAGTCGCTGGGCCAGCGTCGAGCAAGTGCCATAACCGATGAACTGCCTTATGTCATCGTCATCACAAGGTTATCCTCAGCAACTCTGACTTCACAAAAGACAGTGAGGCACTACGACCCCTTGAACACGCCAGGTGAGACCGGCTTCCAGAACAAAGTTGCAGACCTCATTCTGTCCAAAGCCGCCATTGTTGCCACACATGAAGTCACGAAAACATCCGCATTGCAGGACGGACACCTGTTGGTAGTAATGCCGCGGGCATCCAGTCTATGGAGCATGCAAGCGGGATCCAAAAATTTTCAAGGTGACGCCCCAGGGAGGGATGTGAGGTTGTCGTCATCGTCGCCTGACCCTGCCAGGTCATAGGTTTTCACCCAAAGAGAGGTGTCCAAGGGTGTAGGATGATACAGATCTCCACGGCGATGCCTCCTGGGAGGTGCGACTAGGCAAGCGTCCGCACCAAGCATACCCAACATCATGAGCACTCCTACGCATTGCACCTCCCCTGGCTCACCCACCTGTCCAGGGCCACCTTGCTTGCAGCACCGGAGAGTCACCAAGATACACACCTTCCTGCTACTGCTAGTGATCACAAACGGGCCTTATCTTGTCTCCCTACTCGATCCGGCAACCTCCCGAATCGACGCAGCCATGAGCCCATGACACATCCGTGTGCCACCGAGATCATCATCGAGCATGGCGCAGACCATTGAGCTGGTGCATCTCATGCCACCACCATGCTGCGCCAAACTAGCCAGATCTGAAGGCCAAGAGGGAGGTGAAGCAGTCGAAGCCTCCCGGAGCCAGCTACATTGGAGGACGCCGTCGGAGATGACACCGGACCGTGCCAGACGAGCTGCCGGCCTGGGTAGAGTCAACACGTAGATTGGGAGGAGGATCCTCCCCCACCACGAAAGATCACAGGCGTGCGAGGGAGCTCCCAACAACCATCGTCTGCCGGGAGGGCTTGGCCCCCTGGCATCCTTCAGCGGCAGTGAGGGGGAGGAAGGCCATGGAAGAGGCGAAGGTGGCAGTGGGCTGTGGTTCCGTCCGAGTTGCAGCGAAAGCTGTTGGCCCAGTCCACGCCGTCGAGTACTTTCCGACGACTGACGACGATCGAAGCTCGCTGACGAACTCGACGATTTATGTTACGCCGAGTGGAACCGTAGTACAAAGCTAGCCTTGTCCAAGGCGATTAAGTTGGGTAACGCCAGGGTTTTCCCAGTCACGACGTTGTAAAACGACGGCCAGTGAATTGTAATACGACTCACTATAGGGCGAATTCGAGCTCGGTACCCGGGGATCAATTCCGCACTAGCAAACGTACGCAAATACTTTGACTCGATTTGGATGGCTACAGGCTCGTGTCGAGCCTGTCGTAACTTTGTATTGCTTTTTCTGGTTGTGTTTACAAGGGGCTATAGAAACATATATATAGTAGCAAGATTGGCTAGCTAACCTACTCGGTTACTACTCCTAATCCTACTAGGTGATGAATACGAAACCTACACGGACACACGCACATGTTGTGTTTAGTTCCAACAAAAGCGACTTGGGCGTGGGATAGGTTTTAGTGGGCGAGTCATGAGACTATTGTTTGATGAAATATGTTGGGCCTTTTGTCGTTTCTGGATTACTTGAATCAAGAAAGCAACGCTCGTTATTTTACGTGTTCCTTTTCAGTTATGCTTGGCATCGGGGGTATAGCTAAGTCCGTAGAGCTCCCCTTTTGCCATTAGGTCACTGTGATTACAGGTTAGATGTCTAATTGTTTGGGTCGAAGGTGCTCTCACTTCCTTGGCATAAAGCATAGTAACTGAAGGGAGCAGATTCGAACCAACGACTTGCGTCTTAGCAGAAAATTACTCTATTCGTAATTTTAAAATTCCTTTATCGGAACCGAGCGCCGGCGCCGCCATTCCCCTATTCCCTCCCTCACTCTCACTATTGCTAGCATAGGCCAATGGGCAAAGCCTCCGCGGATGGTGACAACTGGATTCGTTCTCTCGGACAATAGGTGGTGGAAGGGGGCTCATCGAAACGGAAACTTGAGCGGTTCTGACATGTATCGGCAGATCTAGAGCCTCATTCCAGACTCAAGATTAGTGCAGCACTGTGTTGTATAAAAAGCATAGTTTTAAATAGCCGGCTATAGCCCCACTATAGCTCCGCTATAGCTGTTTGAGGGTGTTGCCGCTAAATGATTTCATGTACAATTTGCCGCTATAGCTCCGCTATAGCCCGCTATAGCCCAGCTATAACTGTTTTTAAGGGTCGCCGCTAAATGCCATAGCCCGCTATTAAAACATTGATAAAAAGTGAATCATTTTGTTTCAGGAATTCATAACTATACAACATGCCAATAGGGCATGTCGGCCCCATCAATGTCAGTTTTTAGTCAGATGATACGAGGTCTTGGATGCAGGTGCTGCCCATTCTCTCTCTTCTCTCCGTCAAACTAATTCATCCATTCATTTCACAATCGCTAACTTAAAATCATTTATATCTCTTAAACCAAACTTTTGATTTCAAAACTTTTATATATTTGAACTCATGTCGCAAAGGCCTTTAAAACAAGACCGATTTTGGATAAATTTTAAAATAATTCAAAATTCTTGAAATATATTCCACATAAATCACATCTATTTCAATTGCACATTTAAGAAAAACATATTTCACTCTTCATAAATAAACTGTTGCAAATTTCAAAAAAATAGTTTCACAAGATCACACTTCGGTTTCATGTTGTTTTCATTTTCAGAACCTACATTTCAGTTTTCGCTGGTTTGTTTCACTCAACTCAGAACTATTTTAATTGCACATTTTCGAAACAACATATTTCACTCTTTTGAAATTAACTGTTACAATATTATCTATCTATCTATCTATCTATCTATCTATCTATCTATCTATCTATACCTCTATATACCTATACTAATTACAGACTCACTAGAAATTACCACGGTAATTAGAATTTATGAGCCGTTAATCTGGTGGGACCATTTTATTATGGTGTAGATCCACCCAATTTTCCATGGTTGTGAAAAAAAACGCACGAAGGAGTTCTGCAGGAAGCCATAGTGGCAGTAGCGCTAGGAGGTCGTGAAGGTGAGATGGCGGCAATGAGGAGATAGCTTCTGACTCACATGGAGAGTAAGTGACGGGGAATCAATTCAGGGCATAGGTGAAAAAAACTGTTACAACGTGCATCTTACCTGTAATCTTATGAGTTGACTAGGAACCTTACCTTACAATATCATTATACTTGCAGTACCACTGATAGTAGCTTTTGATTATTCTGTGTGCATCACGATAATATATGTCTCTCCTTTTTGGTTTCCTATATGTTGTGACTAGGAAACGTTGTAGTTGTGTTGGTCTCAAAATAATTCTGAAGGTCTGTACGTGTGCTCTGTTGGAATAAGCCACGGTATGGGTGGTGATCATGTGCATGTGTGCGCGATGACCGAGCCAGTCGCCGGTCCGTTGCCGCGTCGCGGCCATGGCAAGGTGTACGTATGGGCGTACGTGTGTATCGTGTGTGCGTGCGCGCATGCATGGAGCGTGTAGGTGCACGAGCACGTGCTTGTGTTTGCGTCAAGGTCTAGATGGAGTCCGGATGTTGGTTTGGCCACGTTCGAGGATAGATTAGAGTCAAGCCAGGTTTATAGCTAGCTCCGTTGTGTAACAACGGCAGGCACATGATGGCATCCAGGTCAAGCGAAAGAGTGAGCAGCTCACGTTGGAAAACCGGATCGCCAGGGAAGCATGCGTGGGGTGACCGCGGCAAGCGTGGGCGCTACGTCCCGGTTAGCTACAAATACAGCTGGAAGTCAAGTCTGTTGTAACAGTTTGTGCTGAAAGAAAATTGTGCCGTACGCGCGGCGGGCGTTCGTCGCCAAACACCAGTGCTCCTCTTTCTTCTTCTTACGTCCAGTGTGAGAGCAAGAGAGAGCTAGGGGTTAGACCCCAACATCCTCTGCCTCTCCTGCAATCTCTCACGACTCTTCTTCCTCTCCTAATATCTCAAGACAACCCCCCTCTTTTAGGTCAGCAAAAGAAAATCCCATCTCACAACGATAGGCATGCATAGAACTGAACACCCAGGAACCCAGCTCTCTCCCTCCTCTATGTCAGGAAAAGAAAATCCCATCTCACAACGATAGGCATGCCTAGAACTGAACACGCAGGAACCTAGCAGTATACGTGTACCTGGCTGGCTGCATCCCGTACAACCGTACTTGCCTCCACGTGCAGGAAAATTAAGGTAATTGAATCAGGTAAATTTGATCTGCTATTTTGTGCTACACGAGGGAATTCGTTACTTCAAGGAAATCCTATGGCGCCTATGTTGCACAGTCACCTCCCTGCAATATCCCAACTTGCCGTCTGATCGACCGAGTCATCCAACGGAGCTGCGCATAGTTGTGCATGCTGGATGACGGGACTGCCAGATTGTATCGTCCGTCCGCATTGCTGGGCGAACGTTTTCCGCTCGATCCTTCCCACATCGCCCTCTTTTGCCAAATCTTTTTCCTCCCAAGATATCCGCCGCTCGATCCAGCTACGACTTGCTTCCACGTAATACTCACGCTCCATCCATTAGTCAATCCCACGCCGTCGGCCGTCATCGCACTCTTATTGGCGATTGATTGCTTTCCAACTTAGCACTCTATTGATCTTCTAGCCAGATGTGCAAGTGCACAAAGCTTGCTTCATGGATCCTCTTGAAGGAAGGAGAGAAGCTATGGGATTCAGCACATTTTGCATTAGCTCTGTGGCCGTCAGTATATACAGATTACAGAGGCATCGTGTGCCACTACCAGGGGCAATCGTGGGCAGCCATCGTGCCCACTACTCACGCACACGCACTGACCTGAGGTCGTGCTACATACACAGTCCGTACGCAGTATTCTGCGTATACTCTAACACCCCCTGCAGTCTTGACATCGGCCGGAGCGACGCAAAGACTGGCCCTGAACTGAAGAAAAACGTATTCTACATATACTCTAACACCCCCCCGCAGTCTTGACGTCGGCCGGGGCGACGCAAAGACTGGCCCTGAACTGAAGAAAAACGTCCGTGGACAAGCCTTTGGTCATGACATCGGCGAGCTGCTGCGTGGTGGGGATCTGAAGAACTCTGAACTGGCCCAGTGCCACACGCTCCCGAACGAAGTGGATGTCGAGCTCCACGTGCTTGGTGTGCCGGTGATGCACTGGGTTCGCGGAGAGGTAGCAGGCGGAGACATTGTCGCAGTAGACCACGGTCGCCGTGCGGATGGGGAGGAGGAGCTCGCCAAGGAGCTGACGGAACCAGACGCACTCGGCCACAGCATTGGCAACGCCGCGATATTCTGCTTCTGCGCTGGAGCGCGACACCGTGGCCTGGCGTTTGGACGACCAGGAGATGAGGACATCGCCGAGGTAGATGCAGAAGCCAGACGTCGACCGGCGGGTGTCGGGGCAGCCCGCCCAGTCAGCGTCAGTGTAGGCGCGGAGATCCAGTGTCGGAGAAGCACGGAGATGCAGACCGTGGGCGGGCACCCCGCGAACGTAGCGCAGCACGCGCTTGATGAGAGCACGGTGACACTCGCGCGGGTCGTGCATATGCAGGCAGACCTGTTGCACGACATAGGCGAGCTCGGGCCTGGTGATGGTGAGGTACTGCAGAGCCCCGGCGAGGCTGCGATACTCCGAGGGATCGGTGACGCGCGGCCCGTTAGCCTGAGGAAGCTTGCCCTTCGTGTCGATCGGAGTGGGCGAGGGCTTGCACATGTCCATGCCCGCGCGCTCGAGAATCTCCTCAGCGTACTGCTTCTGGCAGAGGAAGAAGCCAGCCGGCGTGCGCGTGACCTGGATGCCGAGGAAGAAGCGCAGGGCACCAAGGTCCTTCATGGCGAACGCGTCGGTGAGCCGATGCACGATGCGATGAAGGAGCGCCGACGTGGAGGCAGTAAGGACGATGTCGTCGACGTAGAGCAGGAGGAACGCCGCGTCGTTGCCGCTGTTGTAGGTGAACAGAGAGTTGTCGAAGCGCGTTGCGTTGAAGCCGATCGTCTTGACGAAGCCAGCGAAGGTTTGGAACCAGGCGCGTGGAGCTTGTTTAAGCCCATACAGTGACTTGTTCAGGCGACAGACGTGGTGCGGCTGGTGCTCGTCGACGAAGCCGGCGGGCTGAAGACAGTACACTTCCTCAGCAAGTGTCCCGTGCAAAAACGCGTTCTTCACGTCGAGTTGATGAACCGGCCACTGCCGCGAGGCAGCAATAGTGAGCACGGCGCGAATGGTGGCTGGCTTGACCACTGGAGAGAAGGTCTCGCCGTAGTCGACGCCGGCGCGCTGGTGAAACCCGCGGACCACCCATCTCGCTTTGTAACGCTCGAGGGAGCCGTCGGCGTGAAATTTGTGCTTGAAGATCCACTTGCCGCTGATCAGATTTGCACCGGGCGGACGCGGAACAAGCTCCCAGGTACGGTTGGCGATGAGGGCTGCGGACTCTTCACGCATGGCGGCGAGCCAGTGCGGGTCGCGAATGGCGACACGCACGGAGCTCGGCACAGGGGAGAGCACGGCTGAGGTTGATGCAGTGGCAGCGTCGTAGTACTTGGGGTTCGGCTTGAAGACGCCGGTCTGGGCGCGCGTCAGCACACGCGCGGTGGATCGGGCGGAGCTGGTGCAGCAGGCGGGGGACATGCATTGGAAGCAGGTGTTGAGGACGACGAGCCGGAGCCGTGCGATGACGAGGCAACGGCGGAGTTTGAACGGGCAGAACGCGCGCTGGAGTCAGCGAGGCGTGAGCCGTCCACGGAAGATCCGACGTCCACATTTGAACGGGCGGATGGCGCGTAGGCAGAAGCGCGTGCGAGGCCGTCCGGGAGCAATTGAACGGGCCAGAGGCACGGGAGCAGACGCAGGCGCGATGCCGTCCAGTCTGGATCCGACGGTCCCCGTCGAAGAGGGACGATGAGCAGGCAGAGAGGATTGTGAATTGGTGATCTGAAGAATTGGCGGCGTGCTAAGGGGCAGAGGCGGCGGGGAAGGGGTGGAGGCGACACCGTGGGTGTAGGGGAAGATGTCCTCGTGGAAGTAGACATGGCGCGAGGTGATGACGCGTTTGGTCGCAAGGTCAAGACAGCGATAACCGCGGTGATCGAAGGGATATCCGAGGAAGACACAAGCCATGGAGCGTGGGGCGAGTTTATGGCGCGCGGTGGCAGCAACGCTGGGGTAGCAGAGGCAGCCAAAAACACGGAGCAGGCTGTAGTCGGGGGCAACCCCGAGCAAGAGCTCGTGCGGCGTGCGCGGTGAACTGTGATGGCATGGCCGTCTGTTAAGCAGGTAAGTGGCAGTGTTCAGAGCCTCTGCCCAAAACCGTGGCGGTAAGGATGCGTGAAGGAGGAGGGCGCGCACGCTGTCGTTGAGAGTGCGGAGAGTTCTCTCCGCCTTTCCGTTCTGCTGACTAGTGTACGGGCAGGAGAAGCGCAGGACGGTGCCGTGGGAGGCAAGGAGAGCGCGTGTGGCGTGACTGTCGAACTCGCGACCGTTGTCAGTTTGGACAGAGAAGACAGGCAGTTGAAACTGAGTGCGAGCATAGGCGTAGAAATCGCGTAGGATGGGGAAGACATCGGATTTGTGTTTGAGAGGAAAGGTCCAGACGTAGTGGGTATAATCATCGAGGAGAACTAAGTAAAACGGATACCCAGAAACGCTGGAAACCAGAGAAGTCCATACATCTAAGTGCGGCAACTGAAAAGGAAAATATGTACAGCTGACAGATTCAGAAAACGGTAAGCGCACATGCTTGCCAAGGCGACATGTGTGGCAAGAGTGAGGCACTGATTTCTTGAAGCTAAAGGGGAAATGACTAGCTACATGCTGGAGCTGAGCAGACCCCGGATGCCCGAGCCGCTGGTGCAGGCGATCTGCGGTGACGATGCCGGCAAAAGGAGGTGCAATGGGTCGCCGAGCCGCCGCCACAGAGTAAAGGTCGCCAGTGGAATCACATCGGAGGATCACCGCCCGAGTTTGAAGGTCCTTGACAGAGAAACCAAATAAGTCAAATTCCACGGAAACGGGATTGTCACGACAAATCTGGCGGACAGAGAGAAGATTTTTGATGAGGGAGGGCGAGACAAGGATGTTGCGCAGCTGGATAGGGGATGTGCTAGTGATGAGTGAGCCAGAGCCAGAGTGCGTAATCGGAAGGTGCTCGCCGCTACCAACAATAATGTGCGAGGAAGAAGAAGACGATCACGCCGCTATCACGCCATCGTCCAGGGCGATCTCACCATCATGCAATACTGCACCAAGCTGAAGACGTACGCTGATCAACTTCGTGATCTCGGCCAGTCGGTGACGGAGCCGCGGCAAGTTTTTCACCTGCTGCGCGGCCTCAACCGCCAGTATCACGGCGCCATCCGTCACATCACCGCGCAATCTCCGCTCCCGTCGCTCCTCCAGACGCGCTCCTTCCTCCTCCTCGAAGAACACCGCGCCGAGCAGATGGCGCGTCTCCAGGGCACACATGCCCTCGTCGCCGGCCGTGGCGCCGCCCCACCACCTCCCTCGGCCCCAGCTGCGCCCCCCGTGGCGCCCGACCCCTCTGGTCGCGCGTGTGGTGGTCGTGGCCGTCGCCGTGGCTGTGGCAATGGCACCGGCGGTACGCCTTCGCCGCAGCCGCCACCCCATGTCCCTGGCTTGCCCACTCCGCGCCCGGCGCCAACTCCCGGACCGGGCTCATTCAGGCATGGCCCATGCCCTGGCGCGCCCCCGGCTCCGGCGTGCTCGTTCCTCGCCCTGGGACTCCGCCTCAACAGGCCATGTACGCCGCTCCCGCGCCGCCCCTGCCCGGCGGCTACGGCTATGGCGGCTATGCTCCTGCTGGGTACGTCCCCGGCTACGCTCCACCGCCCCCTGGTGCGCCACAACAGCCCCTAGACATGGCCTCCCTCCAGGCTGCGCTTCACAGCGCCACGGCAGGGCCGTCATCCTCCGGCAGCTCCGACTGGTACATGGACTCCGGCGCGGCCGCCCACATGACCAATTCGCCCGGTACTCTCCAGACCTTGCTTCCTTCTTCTTCTTCCTCGCACATTATTGTTGGTAGCGGCGAGCACCTTCCGATTACGCACTCTGGCTCTGGCTCGCTCATCACTAGCACATCCCCTATCCAGCTGCGCAACATCCTTGTCTCGCCCTCCCTCATCAAAAATCTTCTCTCTGTCCGCCAGATTTATCGTGACAATCCCGTTTCCGTGGAATTTGACTTATTTGGTTTCTCTGTCGAGGACCTTCAAACTCGGGCGGTGATCCTTCGATGTGATTCCACTGGCGACCTTTACTCTGTGGCGGCGGCTCGGCGACCCATTGCACCTCCTTTTGCCGGCGTCGTCACCGCAGATCGCCTGCACCAGCGGCTCGGGCATCCGGGGTCTGCTCAGCTCCAGCATGTAGCTAGTCATTTCCCCTTTAGCTTCAAGAAATCAGCGCCTCACTCTTGCCACGCATGTCGCCTTGGCAAGCATGTGCGCTTACCATTTTCTGAATCTGTCAGCTGTACATATTTTCCTTTTCAGTTGTTGCACTTAGATGTATGGACTTCTCCAGTTTCCAGCATTTCTGGGTATCAGTTTTACTTAGTTCTCCTCGATGATTATACCCACTACGTCTGGACCTTTCCTCTCAAACACAAATCCGATGTCTTCCCCATCCTACGCGATTTCTACGCCTATGCTCGCACTCAGTTTCAACTGCCTGTCTTCTCTGTCCAAACTGACAACGGTCGTGAGTTCGACAGTCACGCCACACGCGCTCTCCTTGCCTCGCACGGCACCGTCCTGCGCCTCTCCTGCCCGTACACTAGTCAGCAGAACGGCAAGGCGGAGAGAACTCTCCGCACTCTCAACGACAGCGTGCGCGCGCTCCTCCTTCACGCATCCTTGCCGCCACGGTTTTGGGCAGAGGCTCTGAACACTGCCACTTACCTGCTTAACAGACGGCCATGCCATCACAGTTCGCCGCGCACGCCGCACGAGCTCTTGCTCGGGGTTGCCCCCGACTACAGCCTGCTCCATGTTTTTGGCTGCCTCTGCTACCCAGCGCTGCTGCCACCGCGCGCCATAAACTCGCCCCACGCTCCATGGCTTGTGTCTTTCTCGGATAATCCACCTTCCGCAAAAAAGGAATAATCCATCTAAATATGTTTTTTTATATACGTGGAGAACTTAGTAGTTCGTATGTCCAGATATTAGGATACTAAATTATGATGCTATTTCTAATAATCAGGCAGAATGTAGCATTTCTGGTAGTTTATAGAGAAATCGTCCTTGAAAAGTTGAAATAACGTGAGAGATGCACATAAATCAAAGCACGTAGAGAGGACAATATAGCAGTGGAATGGCCATCACATCTTAGAGTAGGTTGGTGAAGAAGTAATCTCGGCACAGGGGCCAATTAACTAATAGTTATATTGGGAATACATGAGGTCAGACAGATATTATTTTTTGAGAAAACGTAGCAGCCTGATTAAGTGTTCCAACACGTGCAAAACATTGAGCTGCCCATCACAAAAATGTAATTTGGTTTTGATCCTTATCACTAAAATCCATCCCTATATTTTGCTGATTGGAACTGTCCTTAGTTTTTTTTTTTTGCCGGAACTGTCCTTCGTTTTCTTTGAATTTTACGGGAACTCTCCTTCGTTGTCCATGATGCTCTCTGATATTTGCATTTTCTCTTCAAAGATAGACGTTTTAGTGTGGTGTTTATATAGCTTTCTTCTAATAGGTTCCAAACAAGTTTGTGGGCTGGAGTTTAACGGTCATGTTTGTGACTTCTAGTTCTAATGAACATCATTTATCAGAACGTGGTGAATGATATTATTTTGGTGCGCAAACCGAAATGTACTACTCCCTCCGTCCCATAATATAAGAACGTTTTCGGCACTATACTAGTGTCAAAAACGTTCTTATATTATGGGACAGAGGGAGTAGATTGTGAGAAGTCAAATTTCTTAAACTGTGACTGCCATTGTGTACAAAACCATTTTGATCAGGAAAGGAAAAATGAAAACATACAAATACATACCTTGGTACTAACATATATGTACAAAAGATAACTATAAACATACATCATGCCGATGCCGATGCCAACTAATTATTTAGCTCGGTTAATATGATGTGCGGTTTGATCCCTGCACAAGTGAAACATTTATGAAAAGACTTCTTTGTCTCAGAAGCCTAATTATTACATTTAGCAAAGATAAAATATCTCACTGATTTGTGGGTACCTGATTTGCATTTTGATGATTAGGATTTAAAATCCAAATTTTATTATCTACATTACTCCACATATATAGTCTACCAAATGTACTACCAAAAGAATGTAGACAAGCAGTATATTTGGCTTTTTAAGTAAGGGCAACACATTATTTCAAGGATTGTACTTCGCTAGCCCGTGCAAATGCACGGGTTGATGACTAGTGTTCAAATAATTAGTTCCATAATTTGATACACATTTCACTTTTCACTGGATTGTTTCACAAAAATCACATCTATTCTAATTTCACATTTTTGAAATAATATATTTCACTCTTTTGAAATAACATATTTTATTCCTTTGAAATAAACCGCTACGCATTTCAAAATAATTAGTTTCACTTTTTTTTCAACTTTGAGAGGGTACATTTCACTTTTCACTGGTTTGTTTCACAAAAATCACATCTATTTCAATTGCAGATTTTTGAAATAACATGTTTCACTCTTTTGAAATAAACTATTACACATTTTCAAATATTCAGTTTCACATTTCCGTTTTGGTTAAAAATAATTTTCCAGTAAAATAGATTGTTTCGACATATTTCTAACAAAATGTTTGTTTCACTTATTTCTAATGAAATAGTTTTTTCACATATGAAATGTGAAATGTCAAAATTTAAACGTGTTGGAAATGTATCCAAAATTAGTCTTGTTCTAAAGGCTTGACACCAAGAGTCCAAATATATAAAAAATTTCAAAAATGAGTTTATAGTTTAAAAGATACGAGTGATTTAAATTGCCTAAGATGAAACGAAGTCTATGGATTGTTTGGAGGGAGAGAGAGAAGAGAGCTGCATGTGCATCTTTCGTGTCAAAAGGTGGCCATTTGGGCCCATCAAACTGACACTGATTTAACCTCAGAAAAAGATACAACAATTATACTACTATACAACTGGGTGGGCCGTAGCTCGCACGCGTCTAAGAAATTGTGAGCGGTGTGAGATCTACTGGTACGTAGCATAAGCCCGCAAAATGACTTTCATGGGGGCTCATGTGTTGCAATTCAACGGCTGCTCGATCTGGGCAGTAAGGATCCAGTGTGTGACAGTGCTGGTCTGGAGGGCATTGCAACGGCCGTCTGACAAGCATAACCTAACTGATCAAAGCCATCACACCGTTCAATACTCTCCTTTAGCACTATCCTAACTATTTGCTTCTTGACATCTTCTATTCTCAAGCAAATAAATAAATAAATTGGTAGATGCAGTTATCCTTGTAGTATACTCTTGTCGAACGTTCTCATGGGACAATGACATGTCGAGTGTATATTGCTGAAGAGCCCCATGGAGGGTTGAGATGTTTGAGATATATCTCTGCTGCTAAAGGCCAAATGAAGCTACATGTTAAATGATATATCTTTCACCACACCTACCAACATAGTTGAGTGCGCTTACCAAATCAACATAAATGATAAACGGCTCCACTAGGAGGATGTGAGACACAAAGTAGCAATTGGGATGGCAGTCCCACTAGGTAGATTTTTTTTGCGGCTCTACTAGGTGGATTTAAATTATTCATTTGTTGTTTGAATAGCTATGCTGAATGATACTGCAAATAATGGTACTTCATCAGTTCCATTTAAGTGTCAGATAGGTGACCTGCCCACACCGTGCATTGTCGAGTGCCACCCCACCCATCAGGTTGGCCGCTCAATTTTAGCACGAACCACCTCGGAGGTGGTGGGCCTCCATCCATGGCCACGGACCTGCACCGGTACTGCCATCGCTGACAAGAAACGCTCCCGGCCTCCCGCCTCGACGCCTAAGTTTTTTTCTTCGCGTCGGCAGCTAAAGATCCATGTTCATCTCCATTGGGCCATGGCCCGAGTTTTCTGTTTTAAGAGCCACGTTTTTGAGTTTTACCCATTGAGACGTTGATACTACTTGTGCCGGGATCTTAGGGAGCCAGACACTCCGGAGTAAACGGGTAGTATAGATCGACTGGGGCTGTAAGATCGATGGAAGTGGATGCCCCATAATCATGCAGGCGTACTCTATATAAAAGATACATTGAATAAAAATTGAATGAATATATAAACTGAAATCTGAGCATTCTGATGTGAGGAGGTAACTGCACTACATTGTCTGCGTCCTTTCCTTGTTCCATTTGAACTACACAGACAGCCGTTGTATTTTCATTTTTATATTATTTTAATGTGAGTGTAATCTTCTTTATGGCTTACCATGTTTCACGTTAAATAGAGTGCTAGAGGATGGGCATGGAGCTATGCATATTCTTGAACAGGCGAAACAAACAAAGAAGATGCATGCTAAAATAGTTTGGTAACACTTTAGGAAGACTAAAAAATCTGAGCACACACATATCATTTTTCAGAAACAAAAATAGGTATAGATGCTCACATATATGCATGCACACTCATCCTCATGAATGCAAACACATATACACCCCACCCTTAATTATGAGCATTTTTGAAAAGTAGAGCTACCAACCTAGAAGAAAGTAGAACAAACAGATATTGAGATTGTTGAAGATATGATGGATATCAGGATATGCCATACCGTTTAAGAAACAACACCGAAATTAAGACCTGTCCAGAAGTTCAACCGGGTGGACAGATTCCACCAGAAAAAACCGAGTTCAAATGCAATTTTTTTTTGAAGAAGAAGATAGTACAAACAAATATGAGTTTAATTAGCATACTTCTAATTGACTCACCTAGCTGCACCAATGGACGGATGAGCAACCTAGCTAGTTTCCTCAGAAGGTAGTGAGGCACACTAGTTTTAGTACTACACCTAAAAAGGTGACAGTGCACATCAGGTGCTGAACCGCTCATGTGAGGACGATGCATGCCGTGATGCGGTGACACCATGACAGCTATGCCAAATTGGCATGCCCTTGTCGTGCTCGGGGCCAGGATACTGCACAACAAGGATGACCTTGGCAATGCCAAGGCGCCTCCACAACAACTCATTGGCGAAGCCGGAGCAGCTTCCTAGGGTCACTGGCATTTTCTTTGACATCCTCAACGCGGGTCTCCACCACTAAAGCCCGTATGTTGAGCTTCGCCTGGATGAGGCAGGCGCCTTCAAGATCATCGTGGGCCACTCAGTGTTTCACGAAGAAGGTGACTGTGCGAAGGAAGTTGTGGCTGCGAAACCGGCAAGCGCCCACGCCAGGTCGGAGCCCATAGCCTCAGCCCTTGGCTGCATCTGGTGGTTGGATGTATAGCAGTTCAGGACATTGCATTGTTTAGTACATAATATTCAATTGACACCAAGTGTTCTTTTCCCGACCTCTCATATTCTCAAACTAACATCTCTTTTCTCTTTCTTTCTGTCTTGCATTTTTTTGTTAACAATGCAAGTGTATAATAAGTAAGTTCCGAACCTCAATGACTCTGAAGAATGGAGACAACACACACCATTGCTGGTTTATATAACTTTGTTTTCTTGCATTATTTGTGCCAATGAGAAAATATGTTGAATGACTCTTGAAGTATTTATAGAATGAACAGGATCGATGGTGGTGTATAAATTGTGAGTAATGGAGGGTATGGCTGCTGACTACATTCATTTTTTTTCAACTTGAGGAGATATTAGTGCAAGGAAAGATCTACATAAATAATGGTTTGTATCTGGTGCATGTGTTTGAATGATATAAATAGAGAGGAAAAACTGTTTGGTAGCTTTGCTGGTTTGAGACGTGGATGTACTCTCTGTCTACCTTTTTCGATAAAGGGTGGATTTTATTGACTCAAAATGGAGCATCAAGAAGATACAAACACAAAGAGCACACACCCGGCCTCTGCATCGCTAGATGCACATAGCGAAACCAACACACGGACACACAAAATACGCCGACAAATAGCAAAGTCATGTATGACTAAAGCTATAAGTAGGCGAGAGAAAAAAAAAGCGATCAGATCTATGATTAGCTAACTACAACAAATACCATATCCGCACCAACCATGTTATGACACCACATGAACGACGAGGTTCTTCAACAGAAACGCCTTCAGGAAGGAAGCGACGCTCAATTGCCGCCATCACCGGATTCAGCCACAAAAGGTTAGAATCTAGGTTTTCACCCTGAAAAATCAGTCTGAGCATATCTGAGCAATGCTTTCAACAAGGTAACGATGTAGAAACATCGCCATTGCCAGGTATAACCAACATATGTTAGACCAAGGCTTTCACCATAGAACTCGGGACCAGGTGCCCGAGTAGCACCATCATACCACCGACGTCACTTATGTATTGTCACCACCGCTTTTTCACGATCCCAGCAGCTACATGCGATATGCGACCGCTGCTACTGCACCACCATCCGTCTGCGTCAAACCATCGTCCATTGTTTGCATCTCCACCCCGAAATCAACCGCCATCTGTGTCAAACCATCTCAGGCAAGTAACATATGGATGACAAAGGGAATAACGTATGTTGTCATTACGGTACGACCGGTAAAGATCTCCGTAGAATATGTGGGAACCAATATGAGTTATTGACCAAAGAGGTGTCTCGGTCATGTCTACATAGTTCTCGAACCCGTAGGGTCTGCACGCTTAATGTTCGATGACGATTTTGTATTATATGAGTTATGTGATTTGGTGACCAAATATTGTTTGGAGTCCCAGATGAGATCACAGATATGACGAGGAGTCTCGAAATGATCAAGACATAAAGATTCATATATAGGACGATGATATTTGGACACTGAAAGTGTTTCCTGGCATACCGGGTACATATCGGAGTACGGGGGGGGGGGGGGGGGGGGGGGAGTGTTACCGGAACCCCCCGGGGGAATAATGGGCCTTATGGGCCATAGGAGGGAAGCACACCAGCCCAAAAGGGGTGGTGCGGCCCCCACCCCCCCACCCCCGAAGGAAGGAGGCCGGATAGGAGAAGGAGGTGGGGGTTCGGCCCCCCTTTCCTTCCTCCCCCCTATCTTCCCTTTTCCCCCTTTCCTGTAAAAGGAAAGGGGGAGGCCGAATTGGACTAGGGGCCCAAGTAGGATTCCTCCTACTTGGGCGCCCCCTTGGCTGCCTCTCCTCCCCTCCAACCTATATATACATGGGGGGCACCACTAGAACACACAACATTGATTCCTAGCCGTGTGTGGCGCCCCCTCCACAGTTTACGCCTTCGGTCATATTCACGTAGTGCTTAGGCGTAGCCCTGCGCGGATCACTTCACCATCACCGTCACCACGCCGCCGTGCTGACGAAACTCTCACTCGAGACTTTGCTGGATCAAGAGTTCGAGGGACGTCATCGAACTGAACGTGTGCAGAACACGGAGGTGTTGTACGTTCAGTGCTTGATCGGTTAGAACGAGAAGAAGTTCGACTACATCAACCGTGTTGTCAAATGCTTCCGCTTTCGGTCTACGAGGGTACGTGGACACACTCTCCCTCTCTCATTGCTATGCATATCCTAGATAGATCTTGCGTGAGCGTAGGATTTTTTGTTTGAAATTGCATGCTACATTCCCAACACTTATGCTCCATGCGGGCTCTGGTGTCAGCGATGGAGACGACCCAGAGCTCCTGTCGTGCGAAGATGAGATGCTGCTGGAGCGTGATGTTGGTGGCGGCGCTCCTGGATGTCCTGATCCTGTGCCACAATGCGGTCCCTGAGGGTGGCCACGGCGAGGGCTGGGCGGGCCCCCCGTGTGGGTGGTGGAGGAGGGCGCTATGCGGGGGCTCGCCGCGGTCGTCGCTGGGCTGCTGATGCTATTTCCTATGTTGTGTGACCGAGCAGTGGCGAGCCGGAGTCGTGGAGGCTCATGACGTTCGCCGCGCGGTGGCCGACCATGGTGCGGCGTGCGTCGGCCGACCATGGGGAGGCGCGCGGTGGCGGCTGGCCATGGGAAGGCATGCGGCGGCCGACCATGGGGAGGAGGGCTCCAACAGATGACAGGAGCCTTTGCCCCGGCGAGCACCTCCCAGAGAGGAAGCACTTGCCAAAGAGAGGAGGAGGAAGAAGAAGATTGTGGGCCCCGCCTGTCATAATGGTCAAAACAAGTAGAGTTGACTTTCCTATCATGTCAGCTCTGACAAAAGGGCCCCGCCTGTCATAAACGTGTTTAAAATCGTCCAAACTGGTCATTATCTGAATATGGTAGTGTTTTATAGAAAATTTAGGAGTTTTCAGTCAGTTTTTTAAAAATGGTAGTTCTGTTGGACAGCAACCCCTAAAGTGGTAGTTTGTCTGTTAACCACTTCATTGAGGGCAAGGCTTGGAAAGAAGTAAGTATAATCAAGGGAGATGTCGATCCCTTCTTTAGGGTACTAGCCAGGTGGGTACCGAATGAGGAGTAAACTTTATGTTGTAGAGGAGTGGAGTGTGGATTGCTTGGTCGCGTGGACGTCCGCATTGTTGTACACCACTTAGGTGGAGGGGCTCCTCAC
The DNA here is from genome assembly GCF_003073215.2 of Triticum urartu. Classification (NCBI taxonomy): domain Eukaryota; kingdom Viridiplantae; phylum Streptophyta; class Magnoliopsida; order Poales; family Poaceae; genus Triticum; species Triticum urartu. The sequence continues at coordinate 13,662,897 of NC_053028.1, forward strand.
CCCATCCCTATCTCTAATATATGATATGCATGCTTGTGTGTATTCGAGAGAAAAATGGGATAAACTGAAATTTATTTTCTGACCCAACCATATTCCATTCCAGGAACACAATATGAATGAAGTAGAGTATTCGCCATTATGGAACAATAGCAGCGACATCAAAATGCTGACTATGGGTGTTTCTCATACAAAAAGTTTAAAATGTTCTTCTCCAAACCTCTTGTGAGCAAAGCATCAGAGTAGCCACAATCATTCTCTGAAAAACAACTTCTTCCTGATCATGCACAACGATCGATTGGAAGTGGAGGCAGCGAGGAGATAAGTTGATGTTGTACACCACCCGCCTCCCTGCTTGCTTTGTTTGGTACCTCACGGGCCAAGGGTTGCTCCATAGACAATGGCACAATGTGTCCATTGACTTCATGAGTGCCATCGAGAGAGGTCCTAGGCATCCATCCCTGGTGGCGTGAGCTGGACGCGGACGGAGTGGCGGATGGCGATATCGCTCCGTGCCTCACCAAAGCTTGAGAGAACAGTTGATTTGCGTGTGCCCAGGGTGGCTTGCTCACCGAATTAGTTATAGTGCATCTCCATGGACTACAGGCCCATGTAGCGGTCAGAGGTGGTGTGTTGTGGCACTGGCGCATCACATCACGATGTACCAACTCTTGACATGCTGCCTAGCATTCATTCCGTTCCCGAGGTATCCTATTCTCACCTTCCTGTACAATTTTTCCTTTTGCACTCCTTTTGCTAGCAATCAGAGATTGAGAGGAAGGCGACGAACCTCAATGACACTCAAACTCAAACATGAAGAAAACATACTCGATTGGAGGTCATGTTTGTAAGTTGGTCATTCCTTGCGGTGTTTCCAGTCGTTTAACTAAGAAAGAATCCCCTAGAGGTATGTCTCAGGTTAGGCACCACCGGTAGTGTTTGAAATGTATGACATCTCAAGCCAGGCCTTTTATCAGCCCGCTAGTGTTCAATAAATATTTTGGATCCCAGCTCAACATAATTATCCACCACCTAGCCATTGTGCAATACTTAGGTGAATTTTCTTTTGCCGGGAACTCACGTGAACTCCTTTAATTCTTGCACAGGTGTACTCAAGGGAACATAGGTGACCTTCATAGCTTTGACCTAGGAAACATTATAAATTCAGAACAAGTAGAAATGAAAATAAAATGAAGCAAAAGTAAAGCCAAACGCTTGATCTGCCTAAGCAAATGCATAAACAAGCAAGGGCCTTCCAAAGTTGAGTTTGCATGGAAGTGATATTTCAGCGTGGGGTTTTCCCTAACTCATTTATCCGTCCAATGGGGTTTAAGCGATCTCCCAAACTTAGTAAGTTCAGTGAGCCAGCTCGACCAGCTCCATCTTCCACATGGAACTTAAGTCTATTCTAAACACTAATCAGCAAAGATCATCGTCTATTTTTCTCAAACAAATATATGCTTCCTATTATTCGCCAACTCATATGTAAGCAACAATTTTTTTCAAATGATGTATAGAAATGAGGGATTTTTGTCATTTTCTTCTTCTTGAAATCACCCCAAAGAATCTCAAATTCATTAAGAAAGAACAGAGTTGCCCGGTTAATTAACGAAAAGCCAGGTGAAAACCATCACAACACGGTCGAGAACGCACAAATGCACATGGGAGGAAAGGTCGCCGAAGTTGCAAAACGGTGTCATCATCATGACTGATGGAGACTCTGACTCCAACATCGACGAAATCCGACATAGACCGTGCGACAAACATGCACCAAGGCCCGTGTCGACCGAGGCCAAGCAGTCAACAACAACCCATGTCGACGACCAGGCAGCTCCAATCAGTCGAAGGATGGGACCGGCGAGCAGAACACAGTGTAGACCTAACTCCGTCTGAAGCTGCCATCGTTGCCACGCAGGAAGTCACACAAACATCCGCATCGCAGGACGGACACTTGCTAGCCGCAATGCCGCGAGCGTCCGACCTATGGAGCATGCAAACAAGATCCGAAGCTCTTCAAGGCCACATCCCAAAGAGGGATGTGACGATGTCATTGCCTGACCCCGCCGGGCCATAGGTTTCCCTCCCAAAGAGAAGTGTCTGAGGGTGTAGGAGGATACGAATCTCCATGGTGACGCCTCCAGGGAGGTGCAATGATGCCCATGGATGCTGACGTCGCCAGGCGGCAAGACCAGGCAAGCTTCCACACCGAGCATACCCAACATCACTAGCACTCCTATGCAATGCACCTCTGCTGGTCCGCCCACCTCTCGCAGAGCCACCGCGCCTGCAGCATCGGGGAGTCACCAAGCCAGGGTTAAAATTCAACAAAATCTCAGTGAAATTTTCGAATTTTCGCATATTCCAGTGGGGCCCGAAATATTATTAACCCCAAAATTTCGATGCATATTCAAACAGATTCTAAAATAAATTTAAATTATTTTAGAATTCAATAAAATTAAGCTAAATATGAAATATGAAAATCCGAAATAATTTCTGAAATATGCGAAATTTCTGAAATTTCGCATATTTCGATGGGCGAAATTATTTTGTTTTCGAAATTTAAAACTTGCACCAAGCAACACACCTTCGTACCAGCGAACACTAACGGGCTAGATCTAGTCTCCGTACTGGATCCGGCAGCCTCCTAAGTCTACACAGCCACAACACATCAGCCCGCCGTCGACATCAGCAGGGAGCATGGCACAGACAAGCGAGCTGGTGCATCCCATGTCGCCACCATGGTGCGCTTAAGTAGTCAGATCTGGAGGCCAAGAGGGCGGTGACGGAGTTGAAGCCTCCCGGAGCCAGCTCCATTGGAGGTCGCCATCGGAGATGACAACAGACCGTGCCAGAGGAGGCACCGACCATGGGAAGAGGCAACACGTAGATTAGAGGGAGGATCCTCCCCCATCATGAGAGATCTCGGGCGGTCGAGGGAGCTCCCAACATTCACTATCCGCTGGGAGGGCTTAGCCCCCCGGCATCGTGGCGACGGTGAGGGGGGGGGGGGGGGGGGGGGGGAGGGGGGGGGGGGGGGGGGGGGGGGGGGGGGGGGGGGGCATGTGGAAAAGGCGAAGGCAGCGGAGGGCTAGGGTTCTATCTAAGTTGCCGCAAAATTGACTTGGGCCCACGATAGGATTCAGTGGGCAAGTCATGAGACTGTCGTGTGGTGAAAAATGTTGGGCCTTCTCTCATTTGTGGATTACTTGCATAAACAAAGCAAAGGTCATTATTTCTTGCAAAATCTTTTGCTTTCCTTTCCAGTTCCACTTGGCTTCAGGGGATATAGCTAAGTTCGTAGAGATCCGCTTTTGCAATTGGGTCACTGTGATTATAGGTTGGATGTCTAATTGTCCGGGTCGAAGGTGCTCTCACTTCCTTGGCAAAAAGCATAGTAACTGGAGGGGGTAGAGTCGAGTCAATGACTTGCGTCTTAGAATAAAATTACTATATTAGTAATTTTAAGATTCATTTATCGGAACCCAGTGCCAGTGACACCACTCCCCTATATTCCCTCCCTCCCTCTCGCTTTCGCCGGCACATGTCAACAGGCAAAGCCTCCGTAGATGGTAGCGGCTGGATTCTTTCTCCCGCATAGTAGGTGGTGTAGGGGGATTCATTTGTTGCAATTCAACAATCCAGCAGCCTGGTCCTGGTGGCGGGTGAGCTCACAAAGCACAGCAAGAAGCATGTGGGAGTAAGATTCTAATTGGTTTGCTGCAAAAATTTGGCAAAATGAAAAGTTTCCAAAAATCGTCAAATTTTGATAGATGGGAAAAAACCATTGGCAACCAACCAATTGACAACCATTTTTTTTGGAATTGCCAACAATTGGCATGCCAATTATAGGCACTAAACCAGTCTTGCCATCGTCGGGTCGGGTAGGATGTCGGCTATGCCTCCGTCGATGCCGCCTTGCATGTGCTGCAGCCTCCCTTGTAGCACCGGGTTCAGGAGCTGGTGCAGCTCGTCACCGCCATCTCCCGCCTCTGTGTCCTCATCCACCGTCTCACTGCCAGGCAGCACAGGTTGTGAGAGAGGAAGCGGGAGAGGCGGAAGGGGAGTGGGAGGAAGACGACCAGACAGACTGAAGAATGGTAGGTGTGGGCACATTAATTGTGAATCAATCAGAGTATATTTATTAGAAGTTTTGGACTAAAAACTAAAATGTCCAATTTAATTGTTCTTATTTTTTGAGTTGCATGTCATTTGTTTTAGTACTATCATTCATGTGGAAATGAATTATATGAGACCAGGTCTCATGGGTTAGCATGTGAGACCCACCCTGATGGATGACACGTACCATTTACAAATCACAAAGCATCTACCCCACCCCCCACTTAAAATCAGGAGGGAGAGATTAGATACTTTATGATTTGTGAATGTCACTGGTCTTATATAATTTTTTTCACATTCAGGTTGTGTTTGAGAAAGGAGACATTTTTATAGGTGAGCCTTACAGGAACCAGGTTCTTTGTTGCAGTTCCACCTCCGACTCTTTATCCGGTCGATGTAGCCGAGCAGTGAACATCACGACCGAGCAGTGAACACCACGACGGTGAGGGCCTTTGTGATGAGCACCCGCGCCAACAAACTTGATCTTGCCACTTCTCCGAGTTCAAGAAAGACGTGAAGCTGAGGAGGGTGGAGTGTACCCTGACACTGGCGGATCCAATGGGGAAAATGGCTAGTGCACCTAACAATTGGGAGGGCATTGCAACGGCCGTCTCACAAGCGTAACAAAACTGACCAAAGCCATCACACCGTGCAATACTCTCATCTCCTTTAGGATTCTCCTAAGTATTTGCTTGCCGCCATCTCCTATTCTCAAGCAAAAAAATGGTTGGTAGACGCAATTATCCTTGTATATGATTGTCCCATGTTCTCACGGGATAATGACATCTCGAGCACATGTATCTTGGTGAAGAGCCCCATGGAGGGTTGAGATGTTTGAGATATATCTCTACTGCTAAAGGCGAGTTGCTGAATGATGGTGTGTCATCCAGCACCGCCCCCCAATTTGGTGTGCCATCCTTCACATTATTCACATAAACGACGGAAAAATTCAAATTACATTACTCAAAACTTGAAATTGAAGATGGAGACGGCAGAGATTTATCACTTTCTCGTCGTCCCTCTGCCCTTCCGGTCGCCGACGCAGCTTTAGGCGTCGGTAGCTGGTGGCGGATCGTCCAAGTCGTCCGACAAGGAACCTTGTTGGTGGTCGTCGTCAGAGGTGTCGGAGAGGATGACGAGCCCTTTTAGCCGCTGGACCTCTCCGTCCTTCTGCCGCTTGAGCTTCCCGAGCAGAGTCGCCTCCACCGCTGCGTCCGCCGCCTCACGCTCGGAGTGCTTAATGGCAATCCGGAGCGACTTGGCATTCTTCCAGCGGAGCCGCCGCGCGTCCGTCTCCGCGGTCGTAAGCGATCGGCGGTAAACCCATCCAAGGAACCACACATCCTCATCGGACTCCTCCTCCATCCCGCGGTAGTGGGGCACGGACTGCTCTGCCTCCCTCCTCTCCCTTTGCCACCACCACTCGTGGCGGGCGGCGCATGCCTCTGATTCCAGCATGCGCGTCCGCGCCGGCGGGGCGGGCACAAGCACCCACCGCTGCCCACGTGGGGGGCAGCAGTCGGCTGGGGCAGGGGATGGCGTAGGGGAGGTGCGCATTGCGTAGGCCGCCTGTTGGAGTTGCGCACGGGGCGGGAGGGGCCAGCGCCGGCGTCCGAGCTGCACCGGTGGGGAAGCTGCGTCTGTGGTGAGTTGCAGAGCCGGAGCTGCCCCCAGTCTCCACCTTGGACCGCTCCAAGGAGACGCGGACGGCAAGATCTTAGTCTGGATCCAGCTCAAAATCGAGGCGACATTGCGCCGGATTCTATCGGAATCGATGCGAGGAGAGGAGAGGATGGAGCGAGAGAGGAGAGTGAGTGAGCTAGGGTTTCGGAGCAATGAGCCGGATGGGGTTTTTTGTGGGACAACAATGGGGTCGGTGGTGTGCCGGGCTTGTCAGGTGGACGCGCTCAGACCACCCCATATCCGTCAGATATTTGGACTGGAAATGAGGGGAGCATGTCCACCCGGTCGTTTGAGGCCCGTTTGAGGTGTCCGTCTGAATCAAAAAATCATGACCGGTCAGTAACCGGGCGAGCTGCCCGGACATTTGAGGCCAGTTTGGGGTGCCCGGTCGTAAATACTCTTAGTACTTGTGCCGGCTTCTCAAGGAGCCAAACACTGCTCAACTAAACGGGCGGAATAGATCCGACATGGTGGTATATAAGGTCAACTCTAACCGACCCTCTAAAAATAAAGGAGGATCCGGTCGAGTAAACCTTTAATGGAGTATTTTTACTCCAATATAAGTTTTGTCTAGACCTAGCCGATCCCGTAAATATAAATGATTTTTTCTATTTGCATTTCATTTTCAGCCACCGATACAAATTTCATAGCATCTTTATTTCATTGAACGGTATTTTGATACATTGGAGCACATAATTTACTAATTCTTCGTTACGAGAATGAAACTAAAGAAAACAAGAACCACAATTAGACACATCAATAGGTATCCAACTTTCATAACGGCTCGTATTAGTTGAATTAATATCTTCTATTTCTTCATTGTTGATTTTTTTCTATTGGGTTCTCGAGCTTACACACTTCTTTCTTCATCGGTTCTAACGAATTCGATATTGTGTCGCATCTAGTATCATCTCTTGTCTACTCGATCTAGAGAGGAGTGCATGAACATTTATTAAGTTTCTCTCTATCAATAGATTGATGCAATCTTCTTCCCAGTATCACAACTTGCATTGGGCAAATAGTGAGCTACAAATTACGCCCAATCCGATGAACAACCGAATCAAAAGAAGCACTCACACGTCTTTTTTGCACTTGAAGAACACCCATCCGGAGTGTTTCAATGTGGTGGAAATGCAGTGCACCACCTGCCGCGGGTAGTTGTCGCACTTTATGACCAGCAACTGGGAGCCGATGAGCTGCTCGGCCAGTGCCGAGCCCGGCCAACGGCCGAGCATGTCTTTGCCGGCGAACCTCCGACGAGTGAGATCCAACCGGCTAGAGGGGAAAGTCATATCTGCATGCGGCACAGAGGCGTTGCTAGGGCTGTGCGGTTCAGTAGCCAGCCAATCCATGACAAAGGCGTCATCACCGGCGGCTTGATGCATGAAATCCGAGTGTGACGGCGGCAGCCACGGATCTCCCGATTACGTGCCGGCAACTGCGCGAGAGAGGCACAATTCCAGGTGGGCAAGGACTACAGTCGGGCCTCTAGAGCGTCCGCGATGGCGGGTGGTGGCCGGTAGGGGACGGAAGGAAGGCGCCGGCATAGATGCGGCGCAGGAACCAGATGGGTGAGGCAGCAGAGGAGAGGAGATTTTTTCCTCTGAGCGGTAAGGGCCGAGCAAATACATGCATGTGCTAAACAGCAGAGTAAAAATAATCCTCCACTATTTGGTTTAGCGGTTCGGCTAGGTGCTAGTTAGACGAGTAAAATTAATTTTTTTACTTCACTAACACCGGGCCTAAGATCGATGGAAGTGCATACTGATAGAGTTTACCTTGTTGTCTATGTATTCATCAAGTTTATTTCGTCGCATTAGTTTCGTTCATGCATGTAGTTGAAAGTTCAGTTAGCGGCATGCACAAAGCTCCGTAGAGTTGCAGCGGCCGAGTCTTTTGGCAGATAGTGTGGAGCTAGAAGCAGATGCAGTTAGTCGAGACGTGCATCAAGTGTGCCGGTGCGTGGGCAAGCTCCTAGTATGCTACAGATTTGGGACTGACTCAAGCTTGTGAAGTGCGTGAGCTGCTGGAGAAAGGAGCAGATCAAGCCGATATGTGTGGCTGGTCCGTTGTGGGCGCGTGCATGGAGAAGTGGAGTAGTGCGTGCACTACAGGAAAATTCTGTTTTCCCGTGTGTTAGGCTATAAGCCGAGAGCTATATTTCGGGTACTCGGCTTATACTACTAGGAAAAGGGCTACTAATGGCGCACCAGTTTTGCCTACTAATGGCGTATCACTGGTGCGCCATTAGTATCACGCCACTAGAATTTTTTACTAATGGCACACCACTGGTGTGCCATTAGTTTTGCCCACGATGCGCCACTAGCGTCTGCTATACTAATGGCGCACCACACGGTAGTGCGCCATTAGTAACAATTTTTTTAATTTTTTTTCTTAATCTCAGGTCACTATTTCACCTATGAGATATCCAACACATATATATACAACAAGCATCCATATAACAATCATAGCCAACACACAAGTTCCATCATATATACATACATAGCCAACACATAAGTTCCATCATATATACATACATAGCCAACACATAAGTTCCATCATATATACATACATAGCCAACACATAGTTCCATCGTTACATATTACAAAAGTTTCACATTGTTCATCCAACACCGTTATCCATCAATTCACAAAAGTTTCACATTGATACAAAATAAAAACACAAATGGAAAAGAAGCACTCCATCCATGCAAGCTTCCGTGAATTAAATCAAATCTGCAAAATGATAAACAAGAAGTTAGAAGAAGAAAAAGAAGAAGACTAGAAGAATACTAGAAGAAGAAGAACACTAGAAGAAGAATAAGAAGAATTTTGGAAAAGAAGAAGAATAAGAAGAAGACTATAAGCTTATTATGTAAACTTGATCATTTTGTGCTAACATAAGTTATTTTGGAGCTAACCTATAGGAAACTAAGCATATAAGCTCTAAGTTAGTATATTAGAGCCAACTTAGGTAAAATGAATCTAACCTATGTCATTTTGGAAAAGAAGAAGAATAAGAAAAAGACTATAAGCTTATTATGTAAATTTGCTTGCAGCAGCAGTAGCTTGCAATTTTGCTTGCTTGCACTGCTTGAGTAGTCCCCCCTACAGACTCTGTAGCAAGTGCAGTAGTGTCCTCTCTCCCTCTCTTATTTTTCAGTACAGTAGGAGCATTCTCTTATCTGCTTTAACTGTAACTTTGACTGAAACATTTTTGTATTAATTAAAATAAATTCAAAACTTTTCCTTTAATTAACTTAAACCTTTTAATTTACTCCTCCAGTAGTAATTAACTGAAACCTTTTGTGTTAACTCAAATTAACTAAAACATTTTTTGTTAATAAAAATAAACTGAAGCCTTTTCCTTTAATTAACTTAAATGTTTTTAGTTAAGGAGTACTCCTCCAGTAGTATTGGTCATTCAGGAGTAGTTATATCTGTCATTCAGGAATACTGTTAATTAGGGAGGAGTAAAATTAACTTGTGCTTGCAGTATAAGGCTAGCTAGTTTAACCTAGGCATCTCGCTCTTGTCTAATAGTGCACATTAGATAGTGACAAGAAAAAGGTAACAAAGTATGATGTTCTACTGTAGGTAGTGACAAGGCTATTATTACTGCCAAAAAACCAAAGATATTGTCTTTTAACCTGGGCATATTGCTGTTTTCTTTTAAGCTGGGCATGATTAATGATAATGATAGCACACTGAACTTGTCTCGTGGCTACAAGTGGCAGCAGCTAGCAAGCACATTTTTATTACTATTTATCTCAGGAAAGAATAATAAGCAAAGTGGCACAGCTCATCCCAGGCTGTGTCGTGCCCCCTTGATGGCTTGCACATCCCATCTCTGGCCATTCAAATATTTATATTTGTTTAAACATTTGCCCCTTGCAAGCATTATCACAAACACCTACCAAGCAAAAGGCAAATATTTATATGGCGCCTTAGCATTTTTATTACTCCTACTATCTATGGCGCTGTCAAAATGCAGTTTATACTCCTGAGTAGAAAAATGCAGGAGTAGGTTTGATGTTATATGGCACTGTGACAAAAATACTCTTGAGTACAAGAGGATGGCACTGACCTAGAGTAATTCACAGCAAGTTATAGAATGGCAAGTTATACTCCATTTCAAGTTACTCCTAAAATTACTCTACGATGGGCCAGGATGCAATGAAGAATTTAGCCAACACCCCAGCTGGGCAATAGCCAATGCCTGCTACAACTTTCTAAAATTTACCGCTAGTTCACTGTGACACTAGAAGCAGAGTACAGAAACATGAGCTTTTTATCAGTTACTCCCTTTGTAAATATTAGTACTCCAGTTGCAATATAACTACAGAACTGAGACCTTGCTTATAGATATAAAATGCAGTGAAATGCACTACCAATAAAATGCACTAGAGCAGCAATGTATTGACCCAAAAGCCAAGAACTTGTGAAGACTGTCTATAAGAACAGGATCCAAGAACTTGTGCAGAGTGTCTATAGGAACAGGATGGCCTGAAACTCGATCGCTGACCGCACACGAGTTTGCTCCGTTAATTTGCTTGTTTGGACGAGAAGCAAGATGCGACTGCTAACTGCTGGGTGAACAGATATACAGGAAGCAGAGCACACCTACATAGACGAATGGCTTCTTTCAGGCTTACACGGGTGAAATCCCGGCGTTGCTCGTGAGTAGTTGCGGAACTAGATGAGCAGAAGCAAGCACAAGTTTGTGTGCCTAATTACGCTGGTCGATTCGGCAGTAAGCTATTCCTACTCCTATCTACCAGCATGCGGAAGGGGGAGAGGGAGGGGATGGGCGGACTACCTGGCCTCCTGCTCGACGACGTGGATGGTGGCGAGGGTGTGGATGAGACGCAGGTTGGGGTTGGCCTCCTGCTCGACGACGCGGGAGATGAGGGCCTGCGCACGGTCCAGCTGCGCGTCCTCCGCGGCCTCCTGCTCCGCGTCGGCTGCCTCCGTCTCCTCCTCCTACTCGTCCTCCTCCTTTGGTTCGGGGAGCGGGGGCGCAGGGGCGCGGGGGCGGTGGCGCGGGGGAGCTGCAGTAGTGGGGGCGTGGGGGCGCGGGGGCGGCGGGGGTCGGGGCGGCGGGGTGGAGAAGAAGGCAGGGAAGGAGAGGCGGCGGCAGGGGACGGAGGGGGCGGAGGAGGCGTGCAGGCGCGGCGGCGGCGTACGGTTGGGGCGGAGGGGGCGTACAGTTAGGTCGAGTGGGGAGGAAGGGAGGGAGGGGAATAGGTGGAGTGGGGGGGGAAGCTTACTAATGGCGCACCCAGCAGCGGTGCGCCATTAGAATGTTTTTTTGCCAAAAAGTAAAAAAAGAAAAAATTTACTGGCGCACTCTGTCGCCGGTGCGCCATTAGTAGTTCTAACTACTAATGGCGCACTTTGCCAGGATGCGCCATTAGTATGTTTGAAAAAATGAAAAAAAAATGTTTTACTAGTGGCGGACCGTTTGCCTGGTGCGCCATTAGTGTCTTCCACACTAATGGCGTATCTCCACCAGGTGCGCCATTAGTATATAATAGTGGCGCACCAGTACTCTGGTGCGTCATTAGTGTCAATCCTATCTTTAGCCCTTTTCCTAGTAGTGTTATATGCATCTAAGCCGTGTCTAGGCAAAAAAGCACCCGGCAAATGCGAAGGACTCGGCCTATAGCCATCTATAAGCCGAGTATAGAAAAAAAGCCCTCGGCTTATAGTGAGCACACGGTATCTACAGGGAAAAGCACTCGGCTTCCAGCTGGCACTCAGCAAAGACATCTGCCACGTGTCTAGAACGGAGGTAGCTGACGGCGCCGTCATGGAGCATCCTATAAGCCGTGTGCCGCGGGATAGCACTCGGCTTATACAGTACGTAAGCCGTGTGCCCTAAGATAGCACTCGGCCTATATGTTGGCAACCCATGAAATTTATGGAAAATTGGTTTAAAATGATTTTCATTGCATTTATCTTTACTATTTATTGGCTATATATTACTTGCTGGATCTATATTTGTTGGACATGTTGCTTGCTGGATATATAAGCCATGTTGCCGCTGTTCGCTGAAGCATGCAGAAAAAAAAGCAATCTGGCCTATAAACCGAGTGTCCCTGGGACATGGCACCCGGCTTATAGGCATATTATGCCACGGGAGCTGTATAAGCCGAGTACTTCAGCTTCCAGCCACACGGCTTATAGGCATATTTATAACAGCAGCTGGACTATAAGCCGAGTACAGCAGGAGTCGGCACTCGCTTTACATGTTTATATATAAACCGTGTGGCTCAAGCAGGCATTCGGTTTATATTTAAACCGTGCAGCACTTGGTTTATAGATAAAACGTGTAGCGCTTGTAGGCACTCAGTTTATATATAAACCGTGTGGCTCCAGTAGACACTCGGTTTATACAGACGATGACACGTGGCCGTTACCTTCCGACTGCCGTCATGTTACTTTAGTAAGCCGAGAGCCTCCTATAAACACACGGCTTATACATAAACCGAGAGTTTTTGCACTGGCACTCGGCTTATACCTTATAAGCCAATGGAGTGTAAACCGTGTCATATAAGCTGGGTGTTTTACTCCGCTTATATATAAACCGTGTTTATATCAATATAAGCCGAGTGTATTGGGTACATGGCTTTAAAGTTTTTTTCTGTAGTGGTGCATGCATCTAGGAAGTTGGTTAGTGAGTTATTGCGCGGGGTGTGTTGGCCGAATGATTTCGCTATTAAAGCCCATGTATCTGCATTGTGCTTCAGACCTTGAGTGCGAGAAGAAATACAGAAAATGTCAAAGTCTGTGTGTGATCTTCTTCTACCTTCAGTTCGCGTGTGCTACTCCTTCTTCCTCCTCGGGCTGTGCCAACAGATACCGCATAATCATGCGGCCGTGCTGTATATGATATCTTAAATTAAAATTGAATGAATATATGAACTGAAATCTGAGCATTCCGATGTGAGGTGATAACTGCAGTACATCGTCTGAATCCTTTCCTTATTCAATTTGAACTACACAGACATCCGTTGTATTTCCAATCTTTTTATTTTTATGTGACTGTGGTCTTCTTTAGGGCATACCATGTTTAGCGTCAAATAGAGTAACAGAGGATCGGCGTGGAGCTTTGCATATTCTTGAACAGGCGGAACAAACAAAGGAGATGCAAGCGAAAACAGTTTTTTTTTTTGGAAGACTAAAAAAATCTAGAGCACGTACATATCAGTTTTTCTGAAACAAAAAAAGATATAGATGCTCGCTATATGTATGCACACCCATCCTCATGAACGCACACAAATATACACCCCGCCCTTAATTATGAGCATTTTCGAAAAGTAGAACTGCCAACCTAAAAGAAAGAAGAGCAAATAGATACTGAGATTGATGAAGACATGATGGATATGCTATACCATTTAAGAAATAACACCAAAAAACACCGGTACTAAGTTTACAAGTTCACGAAAGTTCAATTGCAAATCTTCATTTGTTTTGAAGAAGAGAGTACACACAAATATGAGTTTAGCATCCGTCTAATTGACTCACTTAGCTGCACCTATGGACGGATGAGCAAACTGGCTAGTTTTCCTCAGAATTCGCAAGGTAGTGAGGCACACTAGTTGTACTACACCTAAAAAGGTGACAGTGCACATCATGTGCTGAACTGCTTATGTGAGGACGGTGCATGCCGTGATGCTGTGACACCATGACAGCAACGCCAACTTGGCATACCCTTGTCGTGTCAGTTCCATGGCTCACATGCGCAGGTCATGGCAGTCAACGTTGCACATGCTCGGGGCCAGGATACTGCACAAAAAGGATGACCTTGGCAATGCCAAGGCGCCTCCACAACAGCTCATTGGCGAAGCCGGAGCAGCTGCCTAGGGTCACCGGGCATTTTCTTTGTCATCCTCAATGCGGGTCTCCACCACTAGAGGCCGTATGGTGAGCTTTGCGTGGATGAGGCAGGCGCCTTCAAGATCATCGTGGGCCACTAAATGCTTCATGAATGTTGAGTATATTGTGTATGTGTATATTTGTGTGTAGGGCCCATCTACTGTTTCCTTTGTATAGCTGAGGTTGTGGCCTACCTCTGTACTTATATATACGTGCCTGGTGCACCGATCAATACATCGAGATTGCACAGCCCATATCTTGTCCTTCTACATGGTATCTATCGCAGCACGATCCTAACCCTAGCCGCCGCCGCAGCCGCGCCTCGACGCCGCCGCCGCCGCCGCTCCTCCCCGCCGCCGTCACCAGCCGCCGCCGCCGCTCCTCCCCGCCGCCGTCACCAGCCGCCGCCGCCGCCACCCTCCTTCCGGTCGCCGCCGCTGCCGCTGGTCACCGCCGCCTCTCCCACCACCTCGCTCGCCGCCGCCGCCGCCTCTCCAAGGCCGCCACCGCCGCGGGCTTCCGCTTCCGCCTCCCTCACCCGCGCCGCGACCCTCCCCTCCCCTCCCACCTGCGCCGCTAACCTCCCCCTCCCCTCCCACCGCGCCGCACCCCGTCTCCCTCCACCCGCACCGAACCCTAGCCATGAGCTCCTCTTCGTCCACCGTTTCCAACCCGTTTGCCGGTCCCGATGTCACTCTCGTCCGCGACGTCAACATCCACAAGCGCGTTCCGGTCAAGCTTGATCACACCACCGCCTCCTACTCCGCTTGGAAGCGGTATTTTTCGCTTGTGTTCTGTGACTACCCCCTGCACGGCCACGTGGACGGCACCGTGGACTCGGCGCTCATGATCAACGACGAGGAGTCGATGATCCTCGACGCCTCCATCATCCGCTGGTTCTACCTCACCATCTCCAGCGACCTCTTCCACACCGTGGTGAACGACGAGGACGACGCCTATGCAGTCTGGACCAAGCTCAACGGCCTCTTCACCGGCAATCGGGTGCAGCGCAAGGTCCTGCTCTATGCTGAGTTTTACGGGTGCCAGCAACTTGACTCATCCATCGATGATTTTTGCATGCGCCTCAAGAAGCTCGCCGATGAGCTCCGTGATCTCGGGGAAAAGATCGGCGACGAGCTCCTCATCAGCACCCTCTCCGGCGGCCTCAACGAGGACTTCGGGAACGCCGCCTCCAACCTCACCCTCATCCCGGAGCCCACCTTCGCCAAGGTGGTCGCGTACCTCAACTTGGAGGAGCGCCGGATGCGGGTGGCACGGACTCGCGCGACCCACACCGCCCTCGTCGCAGGCACCCGCGGGGGTTCGGCCCCGCCACCGCCACGCCCGACGCCCCCCCAGCCGGCGGTGCCCGCCTTCCCACCCGGGTTCCCGCCCGCACCAGCCGCCCCCTTCCCGCCGCCCCAGCCGGCGGCCAATGGGGGGGGGGGGTCGTCGCGGCGGTCGTCGTGGCGGCCGCAAGCAGGGGGGCGGCGGCGGTGCTCAGGGAGGAGCGCCCCGCCCGCCACAGCAGGCCCCTCAGCCGGTCCCGTGGTACGCTGGCCAGAACCCATGGACCGGCGTTGTCCACGCCTACTCCATGCCGGTTCTGTTGGGGAACGTAGCATAAATTCAAAATTTTCCTACGTGTCACCAAGATCTATATATGGAGTCATCTAGCAACGAGGGAGGAGTGGATCTACATACCCTTGTAGATCGCGCGCGGAAGCGTTCAAGAGAACGGGGTTGATGGAGTCGTACTCGTCGTGATCCAAATCACCGATGATCCTAGCGCCGAACGGACGGCAACTCCGCGTTCAACACACGTACGGAGCAGCGACGTCTCCTCCTTCTTGATCCAGCAAGGGGGGAGGAGAGGTTGATGGAGATCCAGCAGCACAACGGCGTGGTGGTGGAAGTAGCGGGATTCCAACAGGGCTTCACCAAGCGCTGCGGGAGGAGGAAGATGTGTCATGGGAGGGAGAGGGAGGCGCCAGGGCTTAGGTGTTGCTGCCCTCCCTTCCCCCACTATATATAGGGCCAAGGGAGAGGGGGGGCGCAGCCTTGGCCCTTCCTCCAAGGAAGGGTGCGGCCAGGGAGGAGTCCCTCCTCCCTAAGGCACTCGGAGGTGCCTTCCCCTTTTAGGACTCTTCCCTTCCCTCATCTCTTGGCGCATGGCCTATTGGGGCTGGTGCCCTTGCCCCATACAGGCCAAGGTGCACACCCCTACAGCCCATGTGGCCCCCCGGGGCAGGTAGCCCCACCCGGTGGACCCCCAGGACCCTTCCGGTGGTCCCAGTACAATACCGGTGACCCCGAAACTTGTCCCGATGGCCGAAATAGCACTTCCTATATATAATTCTTTACCTCCGGACCATTCCGGAACTCCTCGTGACGTCCGGGATCTCATCCGGGACTCCAAACAACTTTCGGCTTACCGCATACTAATATCTCTATAACCCTAGCGTCACCGAACCTTAAGTGTGTAGACCCTACGGGTTCGGGAGACATGCAGACATGACCGAGATGACTCTCCGGTCAATAACCAACAGCGGGATCTGGATACCCATGTTGGCTCCCACATGTTCCATGATGATCTCATCGGGTGAACCACGATGTCAAGGACTTAATCAATCCCGTATACAATTCCCTTTGTCTAGCGGTACGATACTTGCCCGAGATTCGATCATCGGTATCCCGATACCTTGTTCAATCTCGTTACCGGCAAGTCTCTTTACTCGTTTTGTAACACATCATCCCGTGATCAACTCCTTGATCACATTGTGCACATTATGATGATGTCCTACCGAGTGGGCCCAGAGATACCTCTCCGTTTACACGGAGTGACAAATCCCAGTCTCGATTCGTGCCAACCCAACAGATACTTTCGGAGATACCTGTAGTGTACCTTTATAGCCACCCAGTTACGTTGTGACGTTTAGCACACCCAAAACACTCCTACGGTATCCGGGAGTTGCACAATCTCATGGTCTAAGGAAATGATACTTGACATTAGAAAAGCTTTAGCATACGAACTACATGATCTTGTGCTAGGCTTAGGATTGGGTCTTTGTCCATCACATCATTCTCCTAATGATGTGATCCCGTTATCAATGACATCCAATGTCCATGGTTAGGAAACCGTAACCATCTATTGATTAACGAGCTAGTCAACTAGAGGCTTACTAGGGACATGGTGTTGTCTATGTATCCACACATGTATCTGAGTTTCCTATCAATACAATTCTAGCATGGATAATAAACGATTATCATGAACAAGGAAATATAATAATAATCAATTTATTATTGCCTCTAGGGCATATTTCCAACAGTCTCCCACTTGCACTAGAGTCAATAATCCAGTTCACATCGCTATGTGACTAACACTCAAGGTCACATCCCCATGTGACTAACACCCAAAGAGTTTACTAGAGTCAATAATCTAGTTCACATTACCATGTGATTAACACTCGATGAGTTCTGGGTTTGATCATGTTATGCTTGTGAGAGATGTTATAGTCAACGGGTCTGAATCTTTCAGATCCGTATGTACTTCGCAAATTTCTATGTCATCTTGTAGATGCAACTACTACGCTACATTTGGAGCTATTCCAAATAACTGTTCTACTATACGAATCCAGTTTACTACTCAGAATAATCTAGATTAGTGTCAAAGTTTGCATCGGCGTAACCCTTTACGACGAACTCTTTTACCACCTCCATAATCGAGAAAATTCCTTAGTCCACTAGTTACTAAGGATAACTTTGACCGTTGTCTTGTGATCCATTCTTGGATCACTCTTGTACCCCTTGACTGACTCATGGCAAGGCACATTTCAGGTGCAGTACATAGCATGGCATACCGTATAGAGCCTATGACAAAAGCATAGGGGACGACCTTCGTCCTTCCTCTTTCTTCTGCCGTGGTCGAGCTTTAAGTCTTAACTTCATACCTTACAACTCAGGCAAGAACTCCTTCTTTGACTGATCCATCTTGAACACCTTCAAGATCATGTCAAGGTATGTGCTCATTTGAAAGTACCATTAAGCGTTTTGATCTATCCTTATAGATCTTGATGCTCAATGTTCAAGTAGTTTAATCCAGGCTTTCCATTGAAAAACACTTTCCAAATAACCCTATATGCTTTCCAGAAATTCTACGTCATTTCTGATCAACAATATGTCAACAACATATATTCATCAGAAATTCTATAGTGCTCCCACTCACTTCTTTGGAAATACAAGTTTCTCATAAACTTTGTATAAACCCAAAATCTTTGATCATCATCAAAGCATACATTCCAACTCCGAGATGCTTACTCCAGTCCCTAGAAGGATTGCTGGAGCTTTGCATACTTATTAGCATCTTTCAGGATTGAAAAAACCTTCCGGTTTGTATCACATACAACCTTTCCTCAAAAAACGTCGAGGAAACAATGTTTTGACATCCTATCTGCAAGATTTCACAAATAATGCAGTAATCGCTAATATAATTCCAACAGACTCTTAGCATCGCTACGAGTGAGAAAGTCTCATCGTAGTCAACTCCTTGAACTTGTCGGAAAACATCTTAACGACAAGTCGAGCTTTCTTAATGGTGACATTTACCATCATTGTCCGTCTTTCTTTTAAAATCCATATGTACCTAATAGCCTTACGACCATCAAGTAGTTCTCCCAAAGTCTACACTTTGTTTTCATATATGGATCCTCTCTCGGATTATATGGCCTTGAGCCATTTTCGAATCCAGGCCCACCATCGCTGCTCCATAGCTCGTAGGTTCATTGTTGTCTGGCAACATGACTTCCAAGACAGGATTACGTACCACTCTAAAGTAGTACACATCCTTGTCATCCCACGAGGTTTGGTAGTGACTTGATCTGAAGTTTCATGATCACTATCATAAGCTTCCACTTCAATTGGTGTAGGTGCCATAGGAACAACTTCATGTGCCCTGCCACACACTAGTTAAAGAGACGGTTCAATAACCTCATCAAGTCTCCACCATCCTCCCACTCAATTCTTTCGAGAGAAACTTTTCCTCGAGAAAGGACCCGATTCTAGAAACAATCCCTTATTGCTTTCGAATCTGAGACATGAGGTATACCCAACTGTTTTGGGTGTCCTATGAAGATGCATTTATCCGCTTTGGGTTCGAGCTTATCAGCTTGAAACCTTTTCACATAAGCGTCGCAGCCCCAAACTTTTAAGAAATGACAGCTTAGGTTTCTCTAAACCATAGTTCATACGGTGTCATCTCATCGGAATTACGTGGTGCCCCTTTTAAAGTGAATGTGGTTGTCTTTAATGCCTAACCCATAAACTATCGTGGTAATTCGATAAGAGACATCATGGTATGCATCATATCCAATAGGGTGCAGTTATGATGTTCGGACACACCATCACACTATGGTGTTCCAGGCTGTATTAGTTGTGAAACAATTTCCACAATGTCTTAATTCTGTGCCAAACTCGTAATTCAGATATTCATCTCTATGATCATATCATAGATATTTTATCCTCTTGTCACGACGATCTTTCAACTTCACCCTGAAATTACTTGAACCTTTCAATAATTCAGACTCGTGATTCATCAAGTAAATATACTCAACATCTACTCAAATCATCTGTGAAGTAAGAACATAACGATATCCACTACACGCCTCAGCACTCATTGGACTGCACACATCAAAATGTATTACTTCCAACAAGTTGCTTTCTAGTTCCATTTTACTGAAAACGAGGCTTTCAGTCATCTTGCCCATGTGGTATGATTTGCATGTCTCAAGTGATTAAAAATCAAGTGAGTCCAAACGATCCATCTGTATAGAGTTTCTTCATGCATATCTACCAACAAACATGGTTCGCATGTCTCAATCCTTTCAAAAATGAGTGAGTCCAAAGATCCATCAACATGGAGCTTCTTCATGCGTTTTATACCGATATGACTTAAGTGGCAGTGCCACAAGTAGGTGGTACTATCATTACTATCTTATATCTTTTGGCATGAACATGTGTATCACTATGATCGAGATTCAATTAACCATTCATTTTAGGTGCAAGACCATTGAAGGTATTATTCAAATAAACAGAGTAACCGTTATTCTCCTTAAATGAATAACCGTATTGCGATAGACATAATCCAATCATGTCTATGCTCAACGCAAACACCAATCTCGATGGTAGAGGGAGCGTGCGATGCTTGATCATATCAACATTGGAAACACTTCCAACACATATCGTCAGCTCACCTTTAGCTAGTCTCCGTTTATTCCGTAGCTTTTATTTCGAGTTACTAACACTTAGCAACCGAACCGGTATCTAATACCTTGGTGCTACTAGGAGTACTAGTAAAGTACACATCAACACAATGTATATCCAATATACTTCTATCGACCTTGCCAGCCTTCTCATCTACCAAGTATCTAGGGTAATTCTGCTCCAGTGGCTATTCCCCTTATTACAGAAGCACTTAGTCTCGGGTTTGGGTTCAACCTTGGGTTTCTTCACTAGAGCAGCAGTTGAATTGCTGTTTCATGAAGTATCCCTTCGTGCCCTTGCCCTTCTTGAAACTAGTGGTTTCACCAACCATCAACAATTGATGCTCCTTGATTTCTACTTTTGTGGTGTCAAACATCGCGAATATCTCAAGGATCATCATATATGTCCCTGATATATTATAGTTCATCACGAAGCTCTAGCAGCTTGGTGGTAATGACTTCGGAGAAACATCACTTTCTCATCTGGAAGATCAACTCCCACTCGATTCAAGCGATTGTTGTACTCAGATAATCTGAGCACAAGTTCAACAATTGAGCTTTTCTCCCTTAGTTTGCAGGCTAAGAAAATCGTCGGAGGTCTTATACCTCTTGACGTGGGCACGAGCCTGAAATCTCAATTTCAGCCCTCGAAACATCTCATATGTTTCGCGACGTTTCAAAACGTCTTCGGTGCCTCAACTCTAAGCCGTTTAACTGAACTATCACATAGTTATCAAAATATGTATGTCAGATGTTCGCAACATCCATAGACAACGTTCGAGGTTCAGCACACTGAGCGGTGCATTAAGGACATAAGCCTTCTATGAAGCAATGAGGACAAACCTCAGTTTACTGACCTAGTCCGCATAATTACTACTATCAACTTTCAACTAAATTTTCTCTAGGAACATATCTAAACAGTAGAACTGAAGCGCGAGCTACGACATAATTTGCGAAGACCTTTTGACTATGTTCAGGATAATTAAGTTCATCTTATGAACTCCAACTCAGATAGACATCCCTCTAGTCATCTAAGTGATTACATGATCCGAGTCAACTAGGCCGTGTCCGATCATCACGTGAGACGGACTAGTCAACATCGGTGAACATCTTCATGTTGATCGTATCTTCTATACGACTCATGCTCGACCTTTCGGTCTCTTGTGTTCCGAGGCCATGTCTGTACATCCTAGGCTCGTCAAGTCAATCTAAGTGTTTCGCGTGTGTAAATCTGTCTTACACCCGTTGTATTCGAACGTAAGAATCTATCACACCCGATCATCACGTGGTGCTTCGAAACGACGAACTTTCGCAACGGTGCACAGTTAGGGGGAACACCTTCTTGAAATTTTAGTGAGGGATCATCTTATTTACTACCGTCGTTCTAAGAAAATAAGATGTATAAACATGATAAACATCACATGCAATCAAATAGTGACATGATATGGCCAATATCATATTGCTCCTTTTGATCTTCATCTTCGGGGCTCCATGATCATCATCGTCACCGGCATGACACCATGATCTCCATCATCGTGTCTCCATGAAGTTGCCTCGCCAACTATTACTTCTACTACTACAGCTAACGGTTAGGAATAAAGTAAAGTAATTACATGACGTTTATGTTGACACGCAGGTCATAAATAAATTAAGACAACTCCTATGGCTCCTGCCGGTTGTCATACTCATCGACATGCAAGTCGTGATTCCTATTACAAGAATATGATCATCTCATACATCACATATATCATTCATCACATCCTTTGGCCATATCACATCACATAGCATACCCTGCAAAAACAAGTTAGACGTCCTCTAATTGTTGTTTGCATGTTTTACGTGGCTGCTATGGGTTTCAAGCAAGAACGTTTCTTACCTACGCAAAAACCACAACGTTATATGCCAATTGCTATTTACCCTTCATAAGGACCCTTTTCATCGAATCCGATCCGACTAAAGTGGGAGAGACAGACACCCGCTAGCCACCTTATGCAACTAGTGCATGTCAGTCGGTGGAACCAGTCTCACGTAAGAGTACGTGTAAGGTCGGTCCGGGCCGCTTCATCCCACAATACCACCGAATCAAGATTGGACTAGTAACGGTAAGCATATTGAACAAAATCAATGCCCACAACTACTTTGTGTTCTACTCGTGCATAGAAACTACGCATAGACCTAGCTCATGATGCCACTGTTGGGGAACGTAGCATAAATTCAAAATTGTCCTACGTGTCACCAAGATCTATCTATGGAGTCATCTAGCAACGAGGGAGGAGTGGATCTACATACCCTTGTAGATCGCACGCGGAAGCGTTTAAAAGAACGGGGTTGATGGAGTCGTACTCATCGTGATCCAAATCACCGATGATCCTAGCACCGAACGGATGGCACCTCCGCGTTCAACACACGTACGGAGCAGCGACGTCTCCTCCTTCTTGATCCAGCAAGGGGGGAGGAGAGGTTGATGGAGATCCAGCAGCACAACGGCGTGGTGGTGGAAGTAGCGGGATTCCAACAGGGCTTCGCCAAGCGCTGCGGGAGGAGGAAGATGTGTCATGGGAGGGAGAGGGAGGCGCCAGGGCTTAGGTGTTGCTGCCCTCCCTTCCCCCACTATATATAGGGCCAAGGGAGAGGGGGGGCACAGCCTTGGCCCTTCCTCCAAGGAAGGGTGCGGCCAGGGAGGAGTCCCTCCTCCCCAAGGCACCTCGGAGGTGCCTTCTCCTTTTAGGACTCTTCCCTTCCCTCATCTCTTGGCGCATGGGCCTATTGGGGCTGGTGCCCTTGCCCCATACACGCCAAGGCGCATACCCCTACAGCCCATGTGGCCCCCCGGGGCAGGTGGCCCCACCCGGTGGACCCCCGGGACCCTTCCGGTGGTCCCGGTACAATACCGGTGACCCCGAAACTTGTCCCGATGGCCGAAATAGCACTTCCTATATATATAATTCTTTACCTCCAGACCATTCCGGAACTCCTCGTGATGTCCGGGATCTCATCCGGGACTCCAAACAACTTTCGGCTTACCGCATACTAATATCTCTATAACCCTAGCGTCACCGAACCTTAAGTGTGTAGACCCTACGGGTTCGGGAGACATGCAGACATGACCGAGATGACGCTCCGGTCAATAACCAACAGCGGGATCTGGATACCCATGTTGGCTCCCACATGTTCCACGATGATCTCATCGGATGAACCACGATGTCAAGGACTTAATCAATCCCGTATACAATTCCCTTTGTCTAGCGGTACGATACTTGCCCGAGATTCGATCGTCGGTATCCCGATACCTTGTTCAATCTCGTTACCGGCAAGTCTCTTTACTCGTTTCGTAACACATCATCCCGTGATCAACTCCTTGATCACATTGTGCACATTATGATGATGTCCTACCGAGTGGGCCCAGAGATACCTCTCCGTTTACACGGAGTGACAAATCCCAGTCTCGATTCATGCCAACCTAACAGATACTTTCGGAGATACCTGTAGTGTACCTTTATAGCCATCCAGTTACGTTGTGACGTTTGGCACACCCAAAGCACTCCTACGGTATCCGGGAGTTGCACAATCTCATGGTCTAAAGAAATGATACTTGACATTAGAAAAGCTTTAGCATACGAACTACATGATCTTGTGCTAGGCTTAGGATTGGGTCTTTGTCCATCACATCATTCTCCTAATGATGTGATCCCGTTATCAATGACATCCAATGTCCATGGTTAGGAAACCGTAACCATCTATTGATTAACGAGCTAGTCAACTAGAGGCTTACTAGGGACATGGTGTTGTCTATGTATCCACACATGTATCTGAGTTTCCTATCAATACAATTCTAGCATGGATAATAAACGATTATCATGAACAAGGAAATATAATAATAATCAATTTATTATTGCCTCTAGGGCATATTTCCAACAGGTTCCTCGGGCCCCTGCCCCGGGGCCTTCTCGGCACTCGGCCTCAGCCACACCAGGCGTACTACGCCGCGCCGCAGCCCTACGCGGCGCCCTACGGTCAGCAGCCGTCGCCAGGTGGGCCGCCGCTGCTGCCCCTGACGGCTGCGCTGCCTCTCCCGCCGGCACCATGGGACCCGGCCCTCCTGGCGGCTCTCCATAGCGCTCCCTCCCCGTCCAGCTACACCGGCGGTGGCGATTGGTACATGGACAGCGGCGCCACCGCTCACATGGCGGCGTACCCCGGTAACCTTCACACCGCTCATCCTGTCCACACCTCCAACCGCATCACCGTCGGTGACGGATCTTCTCTTCCCATCACTCATATTGGTCATACATATTTTCCGTCTAACTCCACTCCTATATCCATGTCTAATATCCTCGTTTCTCCTGAACTTATTAAAAATCTTGTTTCTGTCCGTTCTCTTACACGTGAAAATCCGGTTACCGTCGAATCTGACGCATGTGGTTTTTCTGTTAAGGACGCTCGCACGTGGATGGTGCTCCACCGATGTGACAGCCCCGACGAGCTCTACCCGGTTCACTCCGCCACCTCCACCACTTCCGCCGCCCCTGTCGCTTTCGCCACCGGAGTGGATCTTTGGCATGCTCGCTTGGGTCATCCTAATCCTGCCACCCTTCGCCACATACTTCGGAGTTTTTCTTTCACGTGTAATAAGAACGAGGATCACTCGTGTCATGCATGTCGCCTCGGCAAACATGCTCGTCTTCCGTTTAGGGCTTCTTCTTTTGTTGCATCATACCCGTTTGAGTTAATTCATAGTGATGTTTGGACCTCTCCTGTTGCCAGTAATACGGGCTTTCTTTATTATCTTGTCATACTTGATGATTTTTCGCATTATGTGTGGACCTTCCCGTTGCGCCGCAAGTCGGATGTTATATCCACTCTCGCCGCGTTCTACTCCTATGTTCTCACGCAGTTTGGTCGTCCCATTCTCGCGTTACAGACAGACAACGGGAAGGAATTTGACAACCTCGCCATTCGTAATCTTCTTACCACACATGGCACGATTTTTCGTTTCACTTGCCCGTACACCTCGCAACAGAACGGTCGTGCTGAGCGCATCCTTCGCACTCTTAATGACTGCGTTAGGACTCTTCTCTTTCATGCCAATGTGCCTCCGCACTTTTGTCCTGACGCTCTCGCCACCGCTTCTCTCCTCATCAACATCCGCCCATGTCGTACTCGCGGGAACTTTACACCTCATCATCTTCTCTTCGGTGCACCCCCTCTTATGATGGGCTTCGCATCTTCGGCTGCCTTTGCTACCCTAGCATCGCCGCTACTGCGCCTCATAAGCTTGCACCCGCTCCGCCGCCTGCATCTTTCTCGGCTACCCACCCAACACTAAGGGCTATCGCTGTTATAATCCCATCTCCCATCGTGTTTTCACCTTCCGACACGTTTACTTTGATGAGATGGTGTTTCCGTTTCAGCAGCAGGTACCCCTGGTAGTCTCGTCACCGCCGGCCACCGGCGGCCCTTCGACGACTCCGTCAGGCGGACGGTTCCGTTCGGCCCGCGGACCGCCTCCGGGCTTTGGCGGTCCTCGCGCCCTCACGCCGGCGCCCGCCCCCTCGGCCTCCTCGGCCGGCTTTGACAGCGCCCCTGGCGCCCCTCCCTCACCCGCCGCGGGATCGGGCGCGGCCGGCTCGGCCGCCTCCTCAGCCGCCTCAACACCGGCCGCCTCGCCGACCCTGACGCCGGCTCCCTCGCCGGCCCTTACGCCGGCCGCCTCGCCGGCCCGGACGCCGGCCGCCTCGCCAGTCGCCTCGCCGGCCCTGACGCCGGCCGTCTTGCCGGCTCCCTCGCCGGCTGCCTCGCCGGTGGCTCCATTGGCGCCCTCTGGCCCCGTCACCCGCGCTCGTACCGGCGTTCATCGTCCGAGCCTCCGGTACACGAGTGACGAGTATGTCCTTGCCGCCTCCACTGCGGAGCCGTCGCCTCTTCCCGTGTCCGCTCGCGCCGCCCTCCGTGATCCTCACTGGCTTGCGGCGATGCAGGAAGAGTTCGATGCGCTCCAACGGAACCGCACTTGGACACTGGTTCCCCGGCCTCCTCGCGCCAACGTCATCACCGGCAAGTGGGTCTTTCGCCATAAGACCCGCTCGGATGGCACTCTCGAGCGCTACAAGGCTCGCTGGGTGGTCCGTGGTTTTCGCCAGCGCGCTGGAGTGGACTTCACCGAGACGTTCGCCCCGGTTGTAAAACCGGGCACGATCTGCACCGTCCTCCAGCTCGCCGTGTCCCGCGGCTGGCCCGTTCATCAGATGGATGTCTCCAATGCCTTTCTCCATGGCCATCTTGAGGAGCAGATGTATTGTGAGCAACCCACCGGTTTTGTCGACGCCTCACTTCCCAGCCATGTGTGTCTGCTGTCCCGCTCTCTTTACGGGCTCAAGCAGGCACCCCGCGCCTGGTACCAGCGGATCGCCGGGTTTCTTCAGACACTGGGCTTCAGCGTTACTCGCTCGGACGCCTCGCTGTTTGTCTATCGCCACGGTGACACGACTACATATTTGCTGCTTTACGTCGACGACATCATCCTGACTGCCTCCTCCTCAGCTGTTCTTCAGCAGATTACTCTCCGGCTGCGTGACGAGTTTGCTATTAAGGACCTGGGTGCTCTACATTATTTCCTTGGCATTGAGGTCGTTCGCCGCCCGGACGGGTTCTTTCTTCATCAGCAGAAGTATGCACATGAGCTTCTTGAGCGTGCCGGTATGCTCAACTGTCACCCTGTTGCTACTCCTGTTGACACGAAGGCCAAGGTCTCTGCTCTTGAGGGCTCGCCTGCGTCGGATGCTCCTTTGTACCGGTCTATTGTCGGCGCTCTTCAGTACTTGACTCTCACTCGACCGGATCTTCAGTATGCTGTTCAGCAGGTGTGTCTCCACATGCACGCCCCTCGTGACTCTCATTGGACTCTCGTGAAGCGGATCCTTCGCTACATCCGCGGCACGATGACCCTCGGGCTGACACTCACGGCGTCTACTTCTCTGGAGATGGTGGCCTACTCCGATGCTGACTGGGCTGGCTGCCCTGACACTCGTCGGTCCACCTCTGGCTACTGCGTCTACCTCGGTCCTTCACTCGTCTCGTGGTCGTCTAAGCGACAACCCACCGTTTCGCGCTCCAGCGCGGAGGCTGAGTACCGAGCTGTGGCCAATGCCGTTGCCGAGTGCACCTGGCTACGACAGTTACTGCAGGAGCTGCATCATGACGTTTCCCAGGCTACGGTTGTCTACTGTGACAACGTCTCTGCGGTGTACCTCTCCGCCAACCCCGTTCATCATCGCCGGACTAAACACATCGAGCTGGACATTCACTTTGTGCGCGAGCAGGTGGCTCTTGGACGCATGCGGGTTCTCCATGTGCCGACCGCTCAGCAGTTCGCCGATGTGATGACGAAGGGACTGCCGACTTCTACTTTCGAGGACTTTCGTTCCAGTCTTTGCGTCACTGGCGCCGCTTCGACTGCGCGGGGGGGGGGGGGGGGGGGGGGGGGGGGGGGGGGGGGTTGAGTATATTGTGTACGTGTATATTTGTGTGTAGGGCCCACCTCCTGTTTCCTTTGTATACTTGAGGTTGTGGCCCACCTCTGTACTTATATATACGTGCCTGGTGCACCGATCAATACATCGAGATTGCACAGCCTATATTTTGTCCTTCTACAATGAAGAAAGCTGACTGTGTGAAGGAAGTTGTGGCTGCAAAGACGACAAGTGCCCACGGCAAGTTGGAGCCCATAGCCTCAGCCCTCGGCAGCGAGTGGTGGTTGGAGGTATAGCGCTTCAGGACATCACAACGTTCAGTACAGAATCGTCACTCTTCACCAAGTGCTCTTTTCCCGTCATCTCATATTCTCAAAGTGACATCAGTTGTCTCTTTATTTTTGTCTTGCATGGTTTTGGTTAACAATGTAAGTGTATAATAAGTAAGTTCGAAACCTCAATGACTCTGAAGGATGGAGAGAACAGACATCATTGCTGGTTTATATAATTTTTTTTCTTGCATTATTTCTGCCGACGAGAAAATATGTTGAATGACTCATGAAGTATTTATAGAATGAACAGGGTCAGTGGTGGTGTATAAATTGTGTTAGTCATGGAGGGTATGGCTGCTGAGAACATTCATTTTTTATCAACTTGAGGAGATATTGGTGCAAGGAAAGATCTACATAAATAATGGTTTAATGCACGTGTAGCTCACCCAGCAACCAGATCAGCTGTCTTGGAAACTTACTAGGAACGGTGTGTTCTCAGTCAAGTCTATGTATCTGGATGTCATTAACTCTAGCGTTGTCCCTTCCTCGATTCACGTTTGGAGAGTTAAGATTCCCTTACGTATCAAAGTGTTTATGTGGTTTGTGCATAAACAAGTCATTTTGACTAAGGATAACCTGGCAAAACGCAACTGGATGGGCTCATCTAGGTTTAGCTTTTGCGATCATAACGAAAACATCAAACACCTCTTTCTCGATTGTCCGTTGGCTAAGATTCTGTGGCGGTCAATTAATATTGTGTTTAATATCAATCCGCCCACCTCTATCAATATGTTATTTGGAACATGGCTTGATGGTGTTGATTCCGATACTGCAAGACACATTCGTGTTGGAGTTTGTGCCTTACTCTGGGCAGTATGGAACTGCAGAAATGACTTGGTTTTTAACAGATCAACAAATATTCATTTTTTGCAGGTTATCTTCAGGGCCACGGCTTTCATCCGTATGTGGTCGCTACTCACTCCGACGGAGGCCAGGGAGCGTTTGGTTACTGCGTCTACCCGATGGGAGATGGTAGCGCAGGTTATTTTCAACCGGTTTGGATGGCGGTCATGTAATAGGATAGGCATGTAGTGCTCCTATTGTGTTTGCCAGCCGGTTGTGGCTTTGGGTTTGAGCTCTTTCGAGCCTTTTGTATTTTTCTTCGCACCACGTTACTCGATGACTATGCTACTGGATTTAATTTTATTTATATGAGCCGTATGCATCTTTCTGATGCAGAGGCTAGGGTAAAACCCCTTTTCGAAAAAAAAAATCTGGTGCATGTGTTTGAATGAAAGAAATAGAGAGAAGAAACGGTTTGGTACCTTTGCTGGTCTGAGATGTGGATGTACTCTCTGTCTACCTAGGATAAAAATCTATAATTTTGTAAATAGAGTACTCTACTCTCAAATGAGTTTTCTGCTAGATTTCACACTCTCTGCCAGTTCTCAAATGTATATATATAAATAGGCATCTTAATGTTGATCTATTTAACTTCAGTACACTATCAGTTAGAAATAACGGTAAACAACTATAGCTGCCAACTTCAAAACAACAACTATTGTCTAAATGTAATAATTTTTAAGTCGTCCAGGAACAAATGAGTGATTCCTTCCACAGAGCAATAATCAATGGTGAACGAACTCCATTTGCCTACTGTTTGCCCGTACTCTTGTTGAGGACATCACAACGTGACTACAGAAAATATGTCAATTGGCAACTTGGGCCTATGAAACTGAAAACCAGAGACTAATTTCTGAGGTAACACGGATTAGTTTTAGAGTGCCCCCATTCCAAAAATATTAATGATCTACACAAGAAAGTCAAAGTCTGTAACTTTCCTGTGTGTGGGCCCTACTCCAATGCACTGTCCATGTAGATTACAGTTTTCCACCAACAAATATAATCGACATGTTAAGAAAGAGAGCAATTTTAACATGCTCCCTCTTACCCCCCCCCCCCCCCCCCCCCCCTCCCCTTTTGACATGTGAGGTAAAGGTTAGATCCAGGTGGGAGTATGTGATTTAGTGTGGGCTAGCTGGATTGTTAGAGTGATTGTGTTTTTGACAAGACAAAACTTCCAAAAAGTTTGCAGGTTATCTTGAGCGCTACAAGCCGGATCCATATGTGGTGTTCCTACGGCATGTGTAGGCACAAGCGTCAATGGCTTTTGGGTGCAATCTTAACGTGGTCCCTCTTACCTCCTATTTTCACATTAGAGGTAAGATTGTATAATAGATCTGAGCCATTGATTTTATTAAGTAGTTGTCCGAGTAACTCTTACCTTAGAGGAGATAAGAATGACCATGCTAAACTAAGCCGAGACAATCACACGACCTATATTCAACAAGATTAGCTGGCGGTCTATTAATAGAATGCCATGCAATCTTATTATCATATGGATGCGCTCACCCTTTTATGCTGGTTGTCCAGAGCACCTCCATTGATTGTGGAGGTCACGGCTAAATCTTTCTTCCCCCCTCCCCTCTCTCTTCTGCATGTTTCAAGCGGTAGTGCTTGGAGCCTGCAACATCAAAGGCCCTGACCGCACGAAAGGGGCACAACATCACTCCGGCGACGACTGCATTGGTGTACAACTCATCAACACGTCAAGCTGGGCAAACGCCAAGGTAGAAAGCTTCCATGCGTTGTTCCCCAAACATGGGAGAAATACACTTCCTTTTTTCTACCGAGTTGATTTTTCTCATGTCAAACACTTCCTGACATCACATATTCTCAACCTACATTTATTTTTTTCTTTCTTCTCTCTTGCATAGTACTTACTAACAAACAATTGTTGCAAGAGAGAAGGTTGTCGAATCTCAATGTCCCTGATAAATGCATAGGGCACAGTTAGTCCTTGGTCCTGTATATATTTCATTTTCTCTTCCATAGTCTTTGTCAATTGGCACAGGAGAGAATTCACACTAAAATGGAATAAATATTTTGATCCCAACATCACATGCACAGAGAGAGGGAGTGAGAGAGATGTGATTTTGAAACAATCCTAAATGTGGTTGTACTATTTTTTGTACCAAGGATTGAAGTATCTATTTCATTAAAATGGAATTTTCATTTGGTGAAAGCTGCAACCTTCATCAATAATGTGAAATTTGTTGATGTACTTTGTTGTAAATTTTGAAATGTGGTCCATGTTACGACAGCATTCACAAACTCACTATGGATATTTTTGTCGAAGTTATACTACTCAAGGACGGGTGATATAGCTTTGTTTAGTTTGGTTTCTTTCTTTCATATGTTCTTATTTTGTTTAATTAAATGTGCATTATGTTGTCCACTTACCATATTATCTCAAAATGTATCTTAATTTATTTTCTTGGATGTCCATTATTTTCTGGCATGGATTTGGAGTGTGCATGTGAAGTTTCAAATGGATCGAGCGGCAAAGTGTGTCACGCTAGGGCATGATGTCCCGCTTATATTGTCAAACTTTGCACTATGTCAAAGGTGAGCGGGCTCCTGCTTTGCCACATGTATGTAATGGCACCTGGTCCGTCAGCTGGCGCTGCCGTCACTAACCCAGCGCGAGCTCCACGTATGCTACAGAGTGTCTTTACGAGACAACACAAGTACACGTCTCATGAGTCTTGTAGACTGAGCACCATATGGTTGTCAGTTGGGCTCAGATGGACTAGCAGGTAGTGATGCTGTCATTGAAAGCCGTAGAAGAGCTAGGTGTCAAAGGGGTGGGACATCAGGCTGCTGAATAGTGCTGTCCTGCATGGTTTGTGTGTGCACCAATGACACATGACCAGGTGTGCCCCTGAAATGCCAAACATTAAAGAGGAGGACATGGTGTACTGAACATATTGTGTTCTTGAGTAGCTTTTGGAGCCGTTGCCCCAGCCTCATGAGGCTGCAACGATTGGAGGTTGTATGCTGTCATACCCGATCATAAGAACAGGTTGTACGTGATAGCCACCTTCAACTAAGGCTTCTCTTCCTGGCACCTCCCAGTCTCAAGGTAATTTCCTTTTGTTTAATTTCCCTTTCTTTTTAATGTGCTGCTTTTGTAAGAAGTTCGGGGAGGGTAGTAAAGTATTGAAATTTGACGACTCTGAAACATGGACAGTCCGACACTGTCGATAGGTCATACAATGCTTTCCTTGCATAGTTTATGCCTAGAATTTGTATATCAGAGAAATGTGATGAAATAATTTGGGGAGCATGCATCGAGAGCACATACTTGATAGGTGGTTATAAATGGTCAGTCATCTAGGGCATGGTTGGTGTAGACATTTACGTCGTGGGGAAAGTAGTGGTTGAGCCCCAGCTCGGTGCACCCCTGGAAGAAAACATAGCAAAACATTTAAAAAAAATTAAACTTTGCGTAAGTGATTATTAACAAATGTTATAGATGCTTTCAAAGTTTGGTGGTCAAATGAAATCCAAGGAGCTTTGTACAAAAAAAACTATGAATTCTGCTCAAACAGCACACATACTTTTTTAGTAAAAAAAATTGTATAGAGCTCCACGGATTTCATTTGACAAGCAAACTTTGCAAGCATCTATAAAATTTTCTCATAATCATACCCACAAAGTTTCATATTTTCTTTTGAAATGTTTTGCTATGTTTTCTTGTGGGGGTGCACCGAGATGGGGTCTAGAAAACCCACTGTGTTTCTCCATTTGTCTCTCTGCTATTTGGGAAACGTGGAGACAGTGTGTGTATGTGAGCACCAAAGGAGGCAAGAGGTTAAGACTCGAGAGAAGGGTACATACAAAGGGGAAATTATATTTGTATGATTGAAGGAAAGACAGAACGTTTTTGCCATACCTCAGGTGCCTGAAAATTTTGTTTGCATCAATCACCTATTCTAGTTCATTCTAGGCTCGCCAAGAAGATGGACCTTGCCGGAGATAGCCATAACCTCACCATCTATCTTAGGGGAAAGCCATGGCCTGACAAGGGGGGAGTCACAACCCCATTATCTATCTTAGGGGTGGAGGTGTGCAGGGGATCGCCGGAGGATTTCCCTGGTGGTGCGGGGCTAAGAGGGATGGCAGGGGCGGTGGCCAGCAATGACGGGGGGGGGGGGTTGGGGGGGGGGGGGGGCAACAAGGCGGTGTGCGGTAGCACCCTCCGGACATGGGAGGAGGAGGCAGGCGGATGGGGCCGGGTAGGCTGCGCGGAGGAAGAACTTCCATTGGGAAGAAGAAGATGGGGAGGAAGAAGATGAATAGTCCGCGGCATGATGGAGGGCGTTGGATCTTGATCCAATGGTGAACAAAAAAAGTGACTGATGGAAACATTTTTTTCAGGCACCTATGAGAAAAAGACAGACCCGAGAAAGAATAGCGAAGGGCTAGTCCTATAAAATCCATGTAAGAATCTACAATGACGTGCAAAAACAAAAATAATCACTATCCGGTAACGTGCTAGGTATGGGGGGATTAATGATTCAGAACCAAACAGCCACATCCACAACAATTATGACAAGCATTCCCATGCCACAGGAAGACCCTCAGATACTTAAAAGACTTGCAAGATAAGCATCATGTCACACTTAACTATCACATAGTGTGGAAAGGCATGATTGGATAAAGATTTACAATGATATCAAGGACTTGCAGCTGATAAGATTAGAGATGATTATGGAACTATTTAGAAAGAGAAGAAAGATTGGAGAAAGATTTACAGGGATAATACTTCCATTTGTCATACACCAATTAAATGCAAAGACTCGAGGACTAGGTCATCTCATAGCTAGAGCATCAGCTGACTGGAGTGGGGAAGTGAGAAATGCTAACAAGGAGTATGAAAGACATGTGGCTAAAACTCTCACACTGTTTTACTTTATATTGTTATTTTTCCAGTAAAATCGTCACTTTTTTTACTTTCCAAAAATGAAAACTTGGAATACCCTCAGTAGTTGATTAACGGGATTTACCGTCAGAGGACTGTAGCATGCAGGCATCCTGTTGAACAGAAGCTTGATGCCTCCAATGCCAAGTACTCTCTCCGTCCCATAATATAAGAGCATTATTGACACTGGGTAGTGTCAAGAATGATCTTATATTATGGAACAGAGGGAGCAGAATCGTAGCCAACAATGCAGATGTGCGGGAATGGAAGTAGAATGGCTCACTGGCGGCCCGCCTTGCTGCGGTGGCGAGGGCTTGGGACTTGGAAGATGGTGACGGCGACCATAGGGGATAGACCCGGGCCGAGGATGTAGAAGCTTGACGGCGCTCCAACTTGTGGTGGATGGCGAGGAATGCAAGTCGGTATGCCTTGACGCCGTCGGGAGGAGGTCAGCAATGCCTATGTCAACGGCACTCTGCATGCGCTGCAATATCCCCTGTAGCACCTGGTCCAGGAGTTGGCATAGCTCATCACTGTCGGGGTCTCGGGGAGCACAATCTTCGTGGAGATGGAGTTTTTCCTCTCGGGTGCACATGCAACAGAATGGACAGTAAAAATTTAGAAGTAGTAAAAAAATATTAAAATCTGATTTTTTTTCGCACTTCACATGTTTGTAAGTTCAACCCCGTTCAAATTTTCACGCAGAAATAACATTTGATGTGCTGGCGACCAAAAACCAAAAATCGTACCCTTAAGAAAGTCATTTTTTTAAGCATTTTGGGGTGCTTGTTTTGTTTTCTTCACCCAAAGCATCACAAATGTGATCTTTTTCACAAAAATATACATAGGGAAAATACTCAAGAAATTTTGCCTACAGAAAAATTTGGAATATTTCGATTTGGTCTTGCTATTTTTCAGAATTTACTGTTCACCCATGTGCCATTGCAGTTGGGAGAAGAATGGCACATTCGCTCTTTTTTAGAGAGAATATGGATTGGGAGTATGAGGAAGATGACTAGAAAGATGAGTGAGAGGGTGGGTGGGGGGCGCTTACTGCGGATCAGTTGTAATTCCTATGTATATTGCGTATTTTAAAAACAGAAATTAAAATGCTCAAATAGACACTTCTAGTAATCAACTTGTGCATGAGCAGTGAGACATTTTAATATGTGAGTCACTCGCGTCCGTTATTGTAATTCTTTCCATGCAACTAAGACTTGAGCACCGTGACTCCAAAGACTGTTGCCTGAGCATCTGAGCAGATGAAGTAGTTGTGGATACTGTCATGAGTCCGTGAAGGAGCATAAGGTGAGCTGGATGGAGTGCACCCTCACGTGGGTGGACGCAATGGAACACATACATGCGAAGGCGACGAGGCCATGGCCCTTTGACAAGCATCACAATCTTCCCTAGGGCATCACATCGTGCAATACTTGGCTTCTTAGTCACCCTTAATGTTTCTTTCCTAACATCTCCTATTATCAAAATGTTAGACACACTTTTACACGCAAATGTCTCATATATGCTTCTCTGATGTTCTCACGGGATAATGACTGTCTCAAGGATGTATTGGATCAAGAGCTGCTGGGAGTGGGCCGGGGGGGGGGGGGGGGGGGGGGGGTTTGTTTGTGGAGACGGCATGCATATATTTTAAAATATCTACTACACTTTTAGATGTTGTTGTACCTCCTACTATCTACCAACAATCAAATACTCCCTCAAATATAAGTGCTTTTAGATCACTAAAATAGTGATCTAAATGCTCCTATATTTCTTTTGTCGGTAGGTGCTATGTCTATTAATAGCATGTTTACCCAAAATGTTGTCTGCAGGCCGAGCTGCATGATACTCTTTACCTTACGCGTCGGTCTTTGTAGCGATCGGACTCAGGCTCATATTACTCCCCTGTATTTCACCATACAGCTATTCATTAGCCACAATATTCTCACTTTATTAACTGTGCTATCCCATGTGAATCGCTGTGTCATATACCAGTGCATTCACACTTGCCGTCATATAATTTTTGTTCTAGCCATAAAATGAATCCTAGCCTCTCCCAAGCTGCGTATTTATATCACTCACCACACCACGGCTCAGCGCATGAACACCACCGTAGACATGGCCTCTTCTTCATCTTCAGTCCGATCAAGAGACAGCCGCTCACACCTTCCGCTCATCATATCCCCCGATTGTGTACACTACCTCTACCTAGCTGTGTTGAAATATGTTCCTTGTCCCCTCAATTCGTCTTCTGCTAGAACCTGTTAGAATACATATTCGGTTCAAAGATATATATAAGGAGAGAAAATAGGTTTTAAAAAAAGAATTACTTGTCCTGCCCAGTCTCTATCCCATCATGTAGTCCTATATATGCACCATACGAATACAGTTGGTTCAAATTTTCCAATCCACCAGCAAACATAAAAAATGTCACGATTGTTTCTTCAGCCTCGTCCAGTCGAGGAACGAAGTTCTGGTCACTATAGATTAACAAACAATCAGATCTAAGGAACAAAATATCGTCCTAAATTGTAGCCTCTAACACCAAAACCCACGCCATAATTCTAAGAGACTCAACACTTGCAGATCCAGTAGAACTTTGGCTTGACTCACGCTCCTCGAAGTAGAATTCCATCCCTTCCATGGAGAACGAACTTCTGCATGGCGTGCAATAGGTAGGGGATGTCTGGTTGAACGATGCGCTCCTGGCACCATCAAGCAGAAACTACAACGTGACCATCCAACACATTTAGTTCCCTACTGGCCTACTAGTGCAACCGCCACATTGGTTAAATTCAAAGTCGCCCACATGGCACAAGTCAGGAACACCAACAGACAACACCGCTATATTTGCAGCAAACAATCACAATGCTATGAAGGACGAGCTAAAGGGAGTCATGTAGCTTGTTCTCGAAAACGCATCACTTTATGTTTACAAAAGCACCTCTCAACTTTTGAGAGCAAGCCATGTGACTCTTGTATTCAGCAACACTTTTGGCGAAAGGGAAAATACCCTATCCATGGCAGGTCAACACAAATGATTCTTTAAAACCACAATGGATGATGCATATCTCACATGTTCATGTGTAGGATAGGCATCCGAACGTGCATCCATGTTTCACCACAAAATTAAGAAGACGCTTTGAGATGAAAATTGCCAAATAAATATTTTGAGACATGTTTGTTGCAAATAAATAATCCGAGAAACGGCAGGGCCAAATATTAATTGATAAAGTGGGTGGGTCATATGATCTCCAAGGAAATAGTTGTATCCCAATAACATGGCACAAGATCCTTCCCACACATGTCCATGCCTTCTATTTCAATATGCTCCATGTCACCACTTATACTCCTTTTCACACTCACGGCTCATGCTTCGTTATAGAGCAAACACTAACTCTCAACGGTGACAACACATATTGCGTTCTTCAGACGTCAATGTTTTTTATTTTTTATTTTTCTACTTATAGTTGGGGCTGATGAAATTTTAGAGGCATCTATGAACCATATATATTGGGAAACACATCACAAACTGAGGGGACAGATAATTTTTGAAGGAATCAATATGAGTTGAAGAGACCAAAAGGATACAATAATATGTAATTTGTGGAACGAATTAGGTGATCTATAACAATTAAAAAATCATGCAATGTCCATATCTATAATATACCACTGCATAGTGTCTGCTTCGCCCCGGGGTGGACGATATTTTCCCGGGAGACTTGAACATGCTGATTCTTGTCTTGCCAAGGCGTAAGTGCGCCCGGCATGATGCATTACATCAGTATGCACACGCTGACCCCCTTGATGCTTTCGTGCCATGGCGGCTTCTCTGTCGCCTTCAAGGATGAGATGTCAATTATCCTGTAATCGTTGGCCATTGTGGTCACCTAGTTGTTCTTGCTAGCCTCTGAGGATATCGGCATAGATCAATTCGCTCAGTGAGAATTTCTCATGAATTCGGACCATGTGCCATTGGCAACCACATGTTCCAGCCAGAATATATCGACCAACAAGTGGCTAGGCTTTGTACCTTGCAACTTGAAAGCTAGCATCTTTGAATTATTTTGTACTCACTTCGTTTCTAAATAGAAGACCTTTTAGAGATATTAAGAGGGACTTCATACGGATGTATATATACATATTTTAGATTGTAGGTTCACTCATTATTCTTGATAGGTGTTCATATAATGTTTTTCTTACATAGTTTCTGCTCATAGTTGGTGTATGTGAGAAATATGTTGAAATGACTGGTCGAGCATGGAGAGCACACATGTGATAGGCGATGGACTTGAAATGGTTAGTCATGTAGTGTGTGGTTGGTGCAAATTCGCATCTAATCATTTTCTTGATATATTTTCTCATAGACTTGTTTCATATCGAATGCATGTTGCGCGGGGGGGGGGTGGGGTGGGGGGTCGGCGGGGAGAGAGTATTGTGTGCATTTGTGTGTGAACAAAGTGTATGCATGTATGCTGGACCATATTAGTTCCAAGCATTAAATTGGGGCATATAACATTATTTAAAAAGTAAAATAAAATAATCTTCGAAATATATCTTGAGAAAAAATAGACATACCGGTGCGCATAGGTTGAAAATAGTGTTAGCACATATGCTGACGTGGCACATTTGGCGAGATGTGAGGCTGCGTGTAGAGAGAATTATAGGTACCCGGGACCATGAACTTAGATATAATATTTTTGAGTAGTCTATGGCAATATTTTTGTAACATGGTATTTTTGAGTAGTCCCTGTTGGGGCTGCCCAGGAACACTAGCACGAGGTAGAAGAAGAGCACACACACAGATTATTGGCACGCATGCACGCACTTGTGCCCTTTTCACTGTCTCTCTTCTCTACAATCCAAATGAACTAAATTACAACGGCTTAAGTAGCCGGACCAAAACACAGCTACCACCGCTTTGCACTACCTAGCATGCACACGCACGTACATATACTCGTGGTCAAGCCACTAACGGCTTGATCCACACAACTCGACCAAAGCAGGATTGTATGGATCCTTATCTTAACTATCTATACTCCGGCTACATCGCATGCACGTTTAGCAGTAACAAGGCTCATGCAAGGGCCACACGACTCAGCCATTTACGTGCATGTATGTAGATGGACACTAACAATACTTGTGTACTCTACTTAACACATGACTAATTCTTACAACACGTGCATGACTCACCTAATGCAGAACTAAATGATATTGTAACAAGATAAACCCAACACATGAATGACTCACCTTATGCATTCTCTACTAGTTCCTCTACATAACCTGCTCTGGAAGCTGTCGTGCATTCTTGGTGGACACTACCACAGCGTTACCTTCCCCTGTCTGACCACCACGGAGCGTCTCTAACAACCATCACGAATTCATGATCATTTCCGGCGCCCTGGAGGCGAGGGTCTCGCCACCTAGCTCACGTGCGGTAAATTAGGATTGGGCAGAGAGGATGAAGCCCCAAGCACAAACGTGAGCATGAATGTGATCGTTCAGGCAAGGACACGGCGATGAAGGTGGCTTGTGCGTCCGGGAGGCCGGAGTGCCTCGCTGCCGATCAGACGGGCACGTGGTGGTCGGTGGCGGCATATTATCACTCATGGTCATCTCAATGTGTAGTACATTCCGCATCATCTTCTTGATAAACCGAGGGCACCCTTCCTGACATCTCCTATTCGTACACTAACATATTCTTTCTTTTCTTTTTTGCATCACTCTTTATGGCCGTTGTTGTATGAGCGACAGATCATGGACCTCAATATCCGTGAGGCATGGATTGAACCAACTCAATAGGCAGTGGCGGCGTAAATTATTGGCGATAGTGTAGGATGTCATTGCTGAAGATATTTATCAGTGATCCCGTCTAGGCCTTGTTTGGTACTAGGGGTTTTGAGAGGATTGGTGGGGATAATCCCCACAGGGATTGGGTGAAACCCCAACCTTCACCCAATCCCTTTAAATCCCCATTTATCCCTAATCCACTAGGTAGGGGTAGTGTATTGGGTATTGAGAAAAATGTATTAAAGCTTGGGGATTTGTGAGGAAATGTGGGCATAAAACATGTCAAATACACTAGAACCAAACGGTGTTTTGGGATACGTGGGGATTTAGGGGTTTGACCAGGATAATCCCCACCAATTCCTTAAAATACACTAGTACCAAACAAGGCCGTAGCGATTTATGTTTGCACCGGAGAGACGGGTCATGTGGCTGTTTATATGGTTCCAAATATGGGTGTACGTACACTCTAGGTACCGAAGTCCAACTACATGCTGCCTGCATCATGGACGCTGACAGCTGTAATAATGATGCCTCCATCGACGCCGTCCTCCTCCCTCATGTGCTCCACCTGGCCGTCGGACGGAATCTACATACAACGTCTATGTCTATCGAAGCTGGTCATTGAGACATCGATCAACTTTGCATGGGTCCACAACTTACGTATGCCGGCAGAGCGCTAAGCACTTTCTCTCAAAAAAAGGACAAAGCCCATTAGGAGCACGTCACCTACTTACTCCACGGCAGGTCGTGTGTGCTGACGAGGCTCAACAATCTGGACTGGCCATGTTGTTATTTGCGCAGTCTAGTTTTAGATGCGTTCTTCGAAGATTTAGTTTTAGAAGTTTTCTTTAAAGATGCAGTCTATTAACTACAAGGTGGCTGCTAAGCATCTGCGGCTAATCCTGGGCAACGGTCAACCGCTTAGCCAACCGTACATTTGCCAGATTCAAAAACAAAACTGTACATTTGCCAGATTCAACCCAAGTTGGACTGCTTCATTCCCTCGTAAAACAACCATGCTATCACTTCCATCGCTATCTGCCCATGTCTCCCTGTAGCACCTGCAATGACCGGGTCTGCAACATAGGATCCCTGCTACACGCGCCACACGCGGAAGCCAACTTGCAGCATCCACATTCGTAGCCCCTAGGTGCAGTGGCGGAGCTTGATGCAAAAGGTTGGGCGGGCCAGGCTAGCCAAGCTACAAAAGTTTACCCTTGTTTTGACGTTCCACAGTTTAAAACTGAGTGTACACTGAAGAGAATCCCGTTGAGCTGGGCGGGCCATGGGCACGTGTTGGCCCTCACGTAGCTCCGCCCCTGCCTAGGTGGCAGTAGTGGTGTGGCGTCCTAACCCTCTTGGGGGCATCGTCATGGAGCTTAGTTACCTTGCGTCATTAGTGGGCAAGCTCGGATCCCAACTTGATGCTTCTTCAGCTCTGGCATGGACGGCCTGAGTGGCATCCTATCTTTTACATGTGACTTTGGTGTCTCCTCTTCCAGTTCTCGATGTCCGGTGAAAACTTGATGTGTGTGGTGATCCAACGTCCGGCGGTTTCTGAAGGAGCGGGGTTTCTTTTCTAGTCAGTAGTTCCGGTAACGTCTCGGCGGGGCTGTGTTACTCCTTGTACTTTTGTTTCTGTCATTGATCTGCTATGTTTGAGGGCTGCCTCATCACCATGTGGTTACTGCTTGTACTTTTCTTCTCAAGTCAGTAGTTTTGGTAACATCTCGGTGGGCTGTGCTTACGCCTTGTACTTTTGTTTTTATCTTTGATCGTCTATTGTTGAGGGCTCCCTCTTCACCATGTATCGGTTTCAGCCGTGTTGCTTTATATATAAAGGAGGGCGAAACCTGTCTTGAGAAGCATAACTTCCAATACTATCAGTTGGAAATGAGTGAAATGCCAAACAAAAAAAAAATACCACAACAACAGCGGTCCCATTAGGAAAAAAACACCACTTTACATTTCGTGGAAAAAATAAACCGCGTGCAAGAATTGACAGTGGCAAAAAACACTGAGTATTTTTTTAGCGTGTTTTGACATGGCCAACCTCCTGTGTGGCGTCAGAGGTGATAACTGTTAACGACCATTGACAGAAGGTCGAAACTGGCTCGGTCAGAAAGTTTCCCTTTAGAACATGCATAATGTTAGACATGAACAAGCTGATGAGAATTATGATTTACATTGTTTCTCTTAACTATATCATGATCAATAAATATTGTTAATTATATTGTTAGGCGAAATTGCGTGATATGGTTTTATCGGCTAGGACTTTAGCTTTTAATAGTTAGATATATAGCTGATATTATCACTTTAACCACCATTCAAGTGATACTGGCTTCTAGCAATTCATAGTCGTTGACACAGTGACCACACCTTTCCTTGCCACATTTTAGTACATCCTATACATCAGTCAGATAAATCCACTGTTCACTAACTATTGTTCTACAATTGTTAGTTGGTAACGATGATCCATTATATTTCTCCAGATGCACGATAAGTGGTTGATACACCCTACGTTCTGTAGTTGTTCCAGATCTCAAATCCTATATCCAGTTCAAAAAAGATAATAAAAAAAGGTGGATGGTTTGCTAAAATGATTACAATAACCATATTCTTTCCGTCAAGTTCTCAGTGTTGTTACCCTAGAGGTCATACTCTACCTCAATATTACGCCACCGCATATGTATGTTTTTAGCGCAGTTTAACAAAGGTGCCACTGTAATTCCTTTGTGCTAACAGTCTTTTCTCGGGCTATTATTCTCGATATTATTATAAAGTGCTTTTTGCGGTGTTCTTTAAATGCTTACTGCTGCCTTATTTTACATCATTTTGACTTGCCACATCTATGATTCGTATGCGGCTGCAGGGTCGGGGCCGAGAATGCAGCTGCTTGGCAGCGACCCACGAAGCTTTGGATGGCTCTGTGCATGAGGGTGTACAATTGTTTATATATATTATACCCAACCGAAGATAACAAAAAAATATGAAATTGAAAAAAAAACAAGATAAAAAGGAAAATTTAGTACATGAAAACATACAAATAAAATAAACACAAAAATAAATAAGAATGAAAGAAAATAACAAACATAAAACAAGTGGTTTTTAACATGATCCCTCTTACCTTCCTTTTTGACATGAAAGGTAAGAGTATAAAATAGATTTGAGCCATTGATTACATTAAGTAGTGGGTTTGATTAACTATTACCTTCTTACCTCCCATTTGAAAAGAGGGGGTAAGAGGGAGCATGTTAAAATTGCTAAACAAGAAAAATAAAAAGAAAAATACGTTGCTAAACTGGTTCAGAATGTTTCAGGCTGGATGTGGTGGGACTAAAGCGCTGACTGATTCAAGAAGGAAAAAAAGATAAGCATGACCTGAAGCATGGATGCTCCAAGTGCAATGGAAGGGGCGGTGAGACGAATATCGGCATGGATGCTTAATTCGAAGGCCAACACCAGAGCACCATTTGCATGTGGATTCTGCAGGCATACCACTTACACACAACTCACATACTCTGGTCCAGTGTTGACAATCCAAGTAGCAAACTCACACGTTTTTCCCACTGTAAATGCCACCTAACGTTAGCAGGATCGATCTCTGTCGTGTTCTAATTCTAGGATATGTAGCGTACAGTGCATTCAGGTACGGGGCAGGTCAAGGCTGAATCTGTCTCTCCCCTTCTGCTCTGTCTTGCACACGTTTCCAGCAGTAGTGCTTGGAGCCTGCTGTGTCAAAAGCAATGGCCGTGTGAAAGGATCATGCCATCTCTCTGACGAAGAGGGCATATGTGTTCATCTCATCACTGTGGCAACATGGGCACACGTCGAGGTTGATAGCTTCCACGCATTGTCCTGCCACACTTGGGAGAAATACACTTCCTGATGTCTCCTATTCTCAAACAATATCTCTTTTCTCTTTCTTCTCTCTTGCATTGTATTTACTAACAATTGGTGAAAGAGAGGGAGATGTTGAATCCCAATGTCCTTGGAAAATGGAGAGGGCGCACTTAGTCAATGGTTCCTATATAAATTTCTTTTTCTCTTCCATTCTCTGTGTCAACTGGCGTAGGAGAAAACAAGTGCTAAAATGCAATTGAAGCATGGAAGGAACACACAATATTGGTAGTGGTATATAAATTCTTAGTCATGCAAGTCTAGTAGTGCTTGCCAATAATATTTATTGTCAATTTCACATAAATATGTTTGCACGGAATGTCCTTTGTACATAATGGTTCTCTCTCTCTCTCTCTCTCTCTCTCTCTCACACACACACACACACACACACAGAGAGATGATTGCTAGGCGGGTCCTGGTTGTGGTTGTACTCCTTTCTACCAAGTACAATATTCAACAATAATGACTTGTTTTTTAAATCAAGTCCATCAGACGAAGTTCTTCACAAACTAACTATTGATATTCATTTCACAGCTTTAATGTCCAAGGACAAACAAAATGTCTTTATTTCGTTCCTTTTTTCCTTCATATGAGGCATTTTGTGTGGTAAACTTGGAGTAGATAATTCACTACCATAATAATATGATTTAATATGTTTTTTAATGTCGACTTATTACCTGGCATGTATCTGGAGTGTGGATGCAAGCTTTCAAAGGACGACGTGACTATGTGTATCGCGCCAGGGCAAGATGTCCCACTTATTTAGTCAAAACATTGCACCCATTCAATGGTGAGTGTGCCAGTGCCTCTCCACATGGAACGGTTTGGTCTATACTGAAATCATCATTTTCAAGGAGGGGCACACAACACGTTTTCATTTTGTACTGGGTGTTCTATTCCAGACATCTCCTACTCTCAAGCCTCCCACTTTGCATCGAAACAGAAATTTTTAGGGATCACTGTTGTCGTTTTGTGGTTTGTAAAAGCAAAAGGTAGATGTGAACTCCAATAGATGTAATATTGAAGGAAAATACAAACAAAAACTTCAGCATTATGGTCTGAGGAACTAACTGCAATGTTTATATATCACTATTCCGCATCATAATTATATTCCAATTGAGCTACCCAAACTTGCAGTATATTTTCAATTTTTATCACGTGTTTAGTCTAAAGTAGAATATCAAAGGATGGGTATACATGTCCTTGCCTAAAGCGAGCTCCAACAACATGTCTCCTGCCCAAAATGAACCTTCCTGGAAAACATGATTACAAACATTTTACACAAGGACCATTTTCTAATACATGACTAACATTTTTTGAAAACATAAAGAACTTTTTTAAATATGCAACAGATATTTTTAGTATGAAATTGTTTATAGAAACACGATAACAACTGATTATAGGGGACGCACATTTTTGGAACTACACACTGAACATTTACTAAATATATGATAGAAACTTTGTAATAAATTAATTTTTAATGCATGATGAATATTTAAAAAAACATGATGGACAATTTTGTAATATGCGAAGAACACCTTCTTAGTACACGATGAGACTTTCTGGACCTTTTTGGAAAACATGATGAAGCTTTTAAAAATCAACTTTTATTAATACACGGCGAGCCTTTTTAAAAACATGATGAACACCTTTTAATATGAACAAACATTTTATTAA
Organism: Triticum urartu; assembly: GCF_003073215.2. Classification (NCBI taxonomy): domain Eukaryota; kingdom Viridiplantae; phylum Streptophyta; class Magnoliopsida; order Poales; family Poaceae; genus Triticum; species Triticum urartu. The sequence goes on from NC_053028.1 coordinate 13,707,765, forward strand.
TAATGACAAAGCTTTTTAAAATACGATGATCAACTTAATAAATGAATAATTTTTTATGCACGATGAACCTTTCTTACCAACGTGATGATTTTCTAATGTGCAACAAGCATATTTTTAAATGTTCCTGCTTTTCTAGGCTGCCAGCCCAGTTCATGTGACTATAGGCGACTAACACCCATAACGGCTTGGTACGGGTGAGATATAGCATTTGCATTAGAAGGCAGCCAGGCATATGCACATCAGCTGTGGGTGCCCAAGCCCAGGAAGAGTCGGACAGATCCCGACCCAGGAACTTCAGCAGGCCTAGCGGAGGTCTAGGATTGGGCACCGAACACATCTCGCCTGAGCGTTTCCTATTTGGCGCCTTAAGTGCCAAATGCAGTGCATTTGATAGCCAGTCCATTTCCCCGACATGCAACAAACCTGAAAGAAAGGTGTGTGAGAAGTAAATCAAACCGACGACCTGCTCGTTGGATATAAGCTGCAGTAAACGATAGGCCAACTCATCTCCTGTGAATAGTTACAATATTTTAAAATTGGATGAACTTTTTTTTCAAAATTTGAACTTTTAGGAAAATTTTGAACTTATTTTCAAATTTTGTGAACTTTTTCAAATTCGCACCCTTCTTAAAATTGGTGAACTTTTTTCAGATTTGCAAACTTCTTGAATTTATGAACTAGTAGCACATATACCCGTGCGTTGCAACGGGAGAAAACTTTATGCTGCAAGTTTACCTCATGCGTTTATAATTGGTGCCAGCTTGTCGAGCTAGGAAGGCTTCTTCCTGCCGGCATGGGCTATGAGAAACATCATGACAAAGTAGGGCAACAACCCGGAAACTTGTGTCCAGGTGTAAAATTCAGCAATTGACATCTCAACTTACTGGACAGCATTAAGAACGCAAATTTGATCTGAATCATTACTTAGCAAATAAATTTAAGACTTTGATACTTTGAATTTCTTCATTTGTGAAAAAATGGTAATGCAGGATCATCTAATTGTACAATTAGTTTTCCAAACAACACATACATTTTGGTCTCCAAATCAAAATTTCTAAGAAATAGCTATTAACTTAGCACTCATCAATCTTGTTAGTTGAGCTCAAACTGCTTACCAACATCAACTATATAATTTATGGATGCACATTTTAAAAGATATAGATCAATTAAGCTAGCTAAATCATTTCACATATGAAGCAAAAATGAAGAACTACCATAGGCAGTTAGTACAGAATACATATCCTTTGGAAACTACCTTCACTTTTTTGTTCTTGTAAGCAACTAATCTCCTAACTGGATTCCATAAGAACGGACAAAATTACTGAGATTCCACCATTGCACAAATGCCAAAACCTTACACAACTATCACGCACTCCTTGCATAACAGTTGGATCGGTGCTGGGCGGCCATGCGTTGCACAACATGAAGAGGTTCCCCATGTGGGGCTCTCCCTGAAACATGTGTTACGTTCTCTTGCTTTTAGCAACTTAGGTGTGTATATGATCCTACTATAGCTGCTATGACAGGAAGATACAGAAAAAAAACTTGATACAAGTATGAAGAAAATCTTTGTCAATAAAAAGTGATTTAGAATTCAGAATGGTTACAATAAATTGTTCATGAAACTCTCTTTCCCCAATTTATCATGAATTAATAATGACACAGAGCTATGAACAATAATAGGATTTCATGTCCTTTACCAACCTAGATTATCCACAAAATATGATTTCATATTGTATACACATGTGAGAACTTCTACATGAAATTCAGTATACAACTATACACAGCATTGGCCATGGCTACAGAACATCACTTACTTTTTTCATGCGAGAGTGGGTACCCAAAATAATCATAAAGCAACATGACAATTTCAAGAAACAAACACTGATATTAATTTCCTCTTCACACGAAATGATTTTATCTTATCATGTAAAGGAGAATGTACCAGGAATAGTAAGCAGAGAATGTGCATGATGCTCGGCAAGCTCCAAACAGGAGATGTCATAGATAGAGACCTTGATGGTGCCCTCCAAAAAAATGACTGTTCCACGTCCACCACAGCCGCCAGCCGCCATAGCTCTGCATGTCATTCCTTCTTCGTTCTGCATACACATGCGCTGAAGCCAGACACAATTGGAACTAAAACAAATTACAAGAAGAAACCAAGTCAATGCTTCTATATCTCCATCAACTTACGTGCCCGCTATTCTGAGTTTGCAAGCCATTCGTTTAGCTTGTTTAGAATAACATGATGTAGATGGTCATGGAATGACAGCCAGCGAGGCAGCTTTTGGTGCCTCACATTAACAAATCTGATGCACACAATGGAGTAACACCCGAACCATGTTCAGCTTGCAGAGGTAATACCGCCAGCAAAAGGATGCACCAGTTTACAAACTGCACTAATGTGTATGTACAATGCCATGTAATATATCTGCAAGCAAACATACAGCTCCTTAGCTCCATACTAAATAAATGTTACACCTTCCAGCAGTGTTTTGATCTTACAACAAGCCTTTGCACAGACATTCATTTGAAACAGGTGATGTGCAACGGCATTCATCAAGGAGGAGAATTTGAGGATGCACACGCTGGCTTTTTCAATGCCAAGATCTCACATCACAGCTAGACAACCAGGCAGTTGGGAATGACAACAGCAAGGGTGATCCTTTTTTGCGAATAACAGCAAGGGTCATCTACGCCTTTGGGGACGGCCTCACGCACACGCCAGCCATGGACGTGGCGTAGGGTCAAGCCTGCCAACACAGGATATTGGCAGAGCTGGGCTTGGACGAGCATGAAGCACGAGGCCTCGAATGTAGCAGCTCAACAATCTTGCGTACTTGGCGACACGGAAAGACAAAGGATTTACCTTCTCAGGTTCTTCATACATATAAATAAGGTACATGACCGACTTGCCGAGCCCAACTTGCAACCTAGTCGGCAGCGAACTCGACGTGACCTGGACCCTGCGCACGTTGCACTTTGTCTAGTTTTATAACTCACACGTGATTACTTTCCTAAATAAAATCTGAACAATTTTGGCAAGAAACCAAGCAAAGGGACCAAGTGATGGGCCTACATGTAGGGCCAGCCGCTTGGGAGCGGGCAGCGAATCAAAGGAAAAATCGACTTTTAAGTCTTAGCCATAATGTTCATGATTAATGTAAAATCAATGGATATTAAAGGGTGACTTATGGAGAACTATGAAAGCCTCCTCCCTTTAATATTAGGTAAAGATTCAAATTCATGTTTTTTTTAATTTCCATGATTTTTTTGGAAAAGTCAACTGTTCAACCGGACAATTGGTCAACAACATGGAACCGATCGAGCTGACCATTCAAATTGTTTACGGACTTCAAATTGTTTGTCAGAGTAGCCCCGCTCAGAGGTCGAGTGGCGGATGAACTCGCAGACGTAGTATCCACAAAAATTATTCCCACCTTCCTGCCACAAGCACTTTACGACAATAGAGTTCAATCAAACTGATAATCAAGCATGATAATGGTATTGATGAAACAAGAACCAATGAGAGATGCGCGGAACTAGCTAGTACTACTTACTTTGGGGTGTGTAAATCGCAGCTCCTTCACCAGGAACCATTCCGGTGAACTTTTTCCAAACACTGCCATGCAAAAAAAATGATTACTTGATGTCAGGAAATGAACGAAACTTGCCGATATGGTGGGATAATGATTGAACTTATTTCTGGAGCATTGCAGTCATGTCTACATAATCCTAGGAATCTTTACATCTCGAGTCTAAGACAGTTACTACTCCCCCGTCAAGCTTAATCTCTAGCAGAATAAAGTGGAAGCTGTGCACGCATAACTCATCAATTACATTACGCTAACCTCGAGTAAGCGAAACCGAATATGCAGAAGACAGTAACACTAACTTGAAGTTGTAAGGAAAGAGTATTTTCCCTTTGTTTTGATGTCGAAGGAACGATTCTCGCAAGTTTCCCTCTTGTGACGAGTGCAGGAGACACTACACTAGGGCCTTGTCGGCGCCCTTCTGCATGTGCCTATCCTAGCCTTGCTTCCCTCAAGAGGTTCTGGAAATCGTGTTTGGTTGCAGAGGAAAGGCACACTGTATTTGTATTTCTCCTTTGTCACGTGAGGATAAGCAGTAGGACTGGTCCTAAAATTTTGAGGGCCCGGGGCGAAACTAGAACCAAGGTCCCTAGTGAGTATACGAAAAATGTCTTGAATTGCTTTGACCGATTTCTCTCACAAAAGGAAGAGCTTGATTGATCAATGGCTATTTCATCTCATCTCTGTGAGGGTTTCATCATGTGTGGCATCGTGCTGCCCGTCGGCGTCCTACACAGGATTGCTGCCATTTGCGTCGTGCACTACTCCCTCCTTCTCACAATATAAGGCGCACATTGACTTTTTGTTCTTCATCGTACAATCTTGATAATGATTGTACCTTATTGTTTGCCTACACCATTATTATAAATACATATGAAATAGAGTTGCTTTGCAAGTCTAACATGATGATAGTATTGATACATGTTCAATCCATATATTTTGGTATATACTAAAGGTCAAAGTCGTACATTAGAGACCTTGCACAGTAAAGCACACCTTATATTTTGGGAAGGAGTAGTACTACTTTGGGCAAAGCCCAACTCCAATTTGGTCATATGGCCACGAGGCAAACTGAGGGTGGACGAAATTTACAACATGGAGGAAGTGATGGCGGCAAAAGCGGTGGTCGTGCCTAATAGGTTGACACACATTGTTTCAGTCCTCACACATGTACGCAGCCCTGAGGCAACCTTGTGGCTTGTTGAGGCATCCCAATCTGTGCTAGCGGGCCTATCCTTGGTACTAAACATTCTAGACATGAGTTGCATTCTTGTTGAAGCACTTGCTTGTCGAAGTGTTCGCACAGGTACTTTCAAACCATGATGAACGCATGGATGCACCTTCTCATAAGAGTCACGCACACTTCAATTCGCCGGTGCATTTCTTGGTTCACCCAGGAGACACCATGTGACTGCCATGTGCTTGCCGTTGATCATTTTGGTGGTTGTGAGGGCATTTAGAACCTTCTAGCATGACTTGCCCATGCCGGCATCCTGTCCGTACAGAGGGTGGTAGGTTGCAAGGTTTTTGCTTAGATCTTATGGAGGAAGGTGGATGTGCGGAGGACATGGTGCATTACCATGACTACCAAGGATAAACAATAATAGGGCTTCCGCCAATTCTAGATTTTCCCTTCCCTATGACCCCCATTCTCAAGCTAACTTTAATATCTTTCTTTGGGCAATGTTTTTCTTATAGTTCGTGGATGAGACATGTACCAAAGGACTCATGAAGGATGAAGAGGGCACACTAGAGGGAATGCTGCTATATAAATCATTGGCCATATGGAGGGTTGTTGCTGAAACCATTTGTACCAATTGAATTACAAGATAATTTTGCATGGAAAGATCTTCTGAACTAATGGCCTACTCCAATGAATGGGATTGAATGCAATGTACTTTTCTATTTAAAAAATACACCAACATTTTGTTAGATGTGATAGCAATTTTTATAATGTATAAACGTTAAAAAAAGCTTCAACACTTATTTTATTACATATTTAAAATAATTATATCTACAATATGATAAGCATTTTTATTACACAACCAATACATGATGAATCTTGTTGGAAAACACGTTAGGCAACTTTTAATAGAAGATGAACATTTTTACAATGAACATTTTCTTAAAGCATGATGAAACAACTTTTCAATATAATATGAACAATTTTAGTAGACGTGAACCTATTTTCAAAACACACAATGAACTTTCTAATGGAAAATATTTTTAGTACGCATTAATCCCTTTCTTTAAGCACGATGAACTACTTATAACCGGCAACAAACATTTCCTGATGTACACAATGAACATTTATAATTAATATTTTTAATATGTGGTGGTTTTAATAATAAATGAACTTTTTAAAAGAACATGACGGACAATTTTTTAATACGTGAAGAACACCTTATATTGCATGGTCAGCCTTTTTTAAAAGATGACATACTTTTAAAAAATAAACATTTTTTAATACGTGATGAATCTTTCTGTAAACAAGATGAACAACTATGACATGACTGTTTTTTAATACATCACGAAGCTTTTGTAAAAATATGCTTAACCTTTTAATAAATAAATAATTCCTAATACACGATGAACCTTTCTTAAAAGTGTGATGGATTTTGAATATTGGATAAACATTTCTTTTAATTGTTTGTGCTTGTTTGGGCTGTTGGCGCAGCTTGTGCCACTAGTGCTTGCTACGTGCGAGATATAGCTATTGCGTCAGAGGCAGCCAGGTAGAAATGTGCCCAGCCCAGGAATTAGATGACTGGTGGCGGTTTCAGCAGGCCACACGACCTAAATAGGCCTAGTGGAGTCATACAAACCAAGGACCAGGAGGGCGAACCTTCGATGCGCCTCGCCTGGTGGCCTGGTGAGAAGAGCAGCATGAGTTGCACCTGTGCTCGAATCGCCAACATCTCATAAAAAATTCGTGTTATTAGGTGGCTTATGCAACAATTCAGCCACTGTTACTGGGCTGCATGTGTCCGAGCCTATCCTAGCCCCCCGTTTGTTGCCTGAGGCGAGGCATGGTGTGGTTCTTTCCCCTTCTTTGTCAAATGATGCAATTGGGCACTTGGGCCAAACAGCTCATTAAGTGACAACTGGGGCCATGTGCCCGCGATGCAAACTAGGCGTGGGGTGGACATGTCATCTTGTGCTATGTATAGCCTAGAGAAGAAAATGACAACACGGAGGAATTCATGGTGGAAAAGGCGGTAGTTATGCCTAATAGGTTGGAGCACGTTGCCTTGGTCCTCATACATGCATGCTTGCCTAAGGCACCAAAGCGGCCCATTGAGGAATCGTAGTGTGTGCTACCTTGCCTAATCTTGGTGGTAAATGTTCTTTTGTCCAACGTCTTATATTCACAAGTTAGCATTTCTTTCTCTTTCCGTTTTCTTGTATTATTCTTGAACCTCTGTGGCTGAAAGTGAGTAGAATGCACTCACTTGGCTGTGAATTTTTTATTTCTATTGTTTGTGTTCACGATTAGTGGGAGGAGAAAGTGGCGAATAAATCATGAATCGTGCAGAGATTGGACAAAATTGGCTGCGATGTATAAATTGGTAGTTGTAGGGGCTGTCATCCCCGAGAACATTTCTCGGATCAACTTCACAAGATAATTTCACCCAGTATGAAATTCATGATTAATGCTATGTGATTGGACGCCAACAGGTTAAAAGTTCAAGAATAGTATGTTTGTACGGTCCAGTACTAAGGATACTAAGGATTAAAATAATTCCATGCCTTATGAAAATGAAATAGCGACATGTTTACTGTCAATTTCTTTTGTCATATCTCAAGCCTGAGCAATGTGGTGCTAGTCATGAACAAATTAACTACGGCATAAGATGGCCACCACAAGGTGCTCCCACTATGTGGGTACACTCACTATATCATTCACTTTCTTCATCAAACAATTCTCTTCTTGTCTGACATTCCATCATTTAGGTTGTGGACACTATACACCCATTTCTCCCATGTCAATGAAATCTGGTAGTGCCACTACCAACATTAATTTTTTTTTCACAAGTGAGGCATCACCAGGTGTGTGTCATATGTTCAACATCTTGTCTGCCATTTTATCTATCCGCCAGTGTTCAAGAAAACATTTTGGGCCCACCACACGTTTTTATCCACCACCTAGCCACCCTGCAACACTCATGCGATTTTTTTCAATGTAATGCACGGTTACACTCAAGGAAACATTGGTGACCTTCATAGTTTTCACCTAGAGAACATTATAAATTTGAGAACAAGTACAAAGGGTCATGAAAGGGGAAGTAAATGTAAAGCCAAACAACACCCAAACTTCATACGCAAGCAAATGCCTTCTACATTCGTGTTATCATGTAAGTGATAAACAGTATGTAGTGTGTTCAGCGGTAGGGTATCACTACCTACCGGCAAAGCCTCCAGCAGTAGGGCCCTTAGCCACATCAACAAACATTGACATGCCATTAGTGGTTGCTGTTACCGCTGCCGCAAAGGTCCCGGGTGGTAGAGTGTGCTAGCCTACCGTCATGGCATACGACGGTAGGAAAAGGGTCAGGTCTTGAAATTTTATGAAGCCGGGGTCAGATCATGCTTATGTTTTCGGAAAGCGTCAAAACAGTGATTTTGGCTAGGGGTGGGTCCTAGAATACAGCTGCTTGGCAGCATGCGGCGAAGCATTTGAGGGTTCTGAGCATGAGGAGGTAGTTTTGTTGTCATTGGGAGCTGATAACTGCAGGGTGCAGCTGGTCCGGGAGCTGGCCCATCAACCACATGGTCGTTGCATTTAGTCACCTATAGGTGTGTCCCAGATTGTTGCGCGAGGAAGGATGGCAGAATGGCAAAGTGAGACATGGATATCACCTTTCGGGTATAGTCCTTTCAAAGCAGGCTCAGTGTTCCCTTCCAGCGTCTACTATTCTTAGGCTGCCCTTTTCTTTTTTGTCTCCTTACTGATTTTCTTGACGGATGTTGTATGAGATGTTGTACATTTTCTTGAAAATATATGCTTCGGAGTTCAGAGACATGGGGAGATTGTGGCACCGAGAAAACGAGGGTGTTATATACACCGTGGGTCATGCAGGGCATAATTAAAGACTAGAAACATTGTTAATGGTGTAGGGTGTAGATGAATATGCTCGATCAGACAGGGGTGTTATATATATACATGTTGCTATATACGTTGTTGGTCCTGTGGTCATACTTGCTGAAACTATAAATGAGAAATCTATTCTACATAATATTATTGTACGAAAATATCTTCATAATTAAAGGCCATCTTCGGGTTCATGCTATTTGATAAAATGAAATGAGAGGCCAAGAAATTTAATCCGCTCTTTATTAGGAGGAAACATTCATTTATTGGTAGGTGCCAATATCGCCAATAGCAAGATGTCTACTACCATGATCTTATAAGTGTCAATTACATCTATGGTGCTAGAACTTGATGTAAATGATCACTTTGGTGCTAGAAGTTGCAGTGTACATCGATGTGGTGCAAAAACCTGGCTCAAGCGTCAGTGGGTCCCGCCTATCAATATTTAGAGAAAAAGATTTCTGGCAGGTTTCAAACTAGCGACCATGGGCTACCAAAACAAACCAATCAACCACTCCACCCTACAGGTTGTTTTTTTCAATACTGATAACAATCTCCTAAATAATGTGCAAAGACTCGTGTGAAGCTTAAATGGGCTGTAGATATTTTTGCACAAGCTATTTTTGTAAGATATTTTAGAAACATAATTATGTTCCAATATTTATGTGTTTCAATATTATATAAATAAAATCATAGAAATATATAGCCATGTATTATATATAAAATATTTAGTTAATACAGACATTTAAACGTATATTAGATACAACTAGCAAACATGCCCGTGCGTTGCAACGGGTAAGAAAATTAACATGGATCAAGAGCCATCACAGGTACACATCCTCTATTTTAACAGGGCGCCCCACCTATTTCACTGTCAATCTTCATTCTCGCCCTCATTAATGGTGCCGTGGTGATGTCCACCTAATCACAATGTGTTTGATTATGATCGTTCCAACACCCTATGCGTTTAAATGGGAGAAAATATCATGCGTCCCTAGGCTCAAGAAGCATGGCTGAAAACAACCAAGTCGACGTTCTCTATTTTAAGACGACTCTTTGCTTACCACCTCCCCCCTCCGCCCCCTCTTCGACGCAAATTTGTATCAATAGATAAATAAATGTATAAACACAACGATAAGCTCAGCATTGTCTAGAGTAAATTAAACTTTCTATATGGCATATTAACAGTAAATAATTAAAAATATGTTACAAACAAATTTATATCATGCAAGGAAAAATTATGAGAAAACACTTTATTTATGCATTGCGTTGGTTGCCAATAATTTTACTAAATTCCATATTCGAATATGTTTACAATAGGAATTAGTAATCCAAAGGTTATTATCATAAAATCTCATTAATTTTTCCTCATATTGCCAGCCAAGACAATCGTTACCTCATACTCCCTCCGTTCCTAAATATAAGTGGTTTTAGAGATTCTAATGTGAACTACATACGGATGTATAGAGATAGAGTTTAGAGTGTAGATTCACTCATTTTGCTCCGTACGTATGTAGTGCATATTGAATCTCTAAAAAGACTTATATTTAAGAACGGAGGGAGTACATAAACAGTAAACTATTATAGGGGCAAAAGAATTAATCAAGATGGCAGATTTTTGATAAAGTCAACTGTAATTAATAAATAGAGCAAAAGGCGATATATGCAACACAAGTTTGTGCATCTGCTGTTCTGAGCTTCTGCAGGTGCAAATCAACCCCAGTTTGTAACAAAGACTGTCTCGAACTTATCGGTCTCAGCATCAGCATGTAACAAATACAGTATGTCTCGATCTTGCCAATTCATATTCAGATACGATATGTATAGCTCAAACTTGTGTATGCAGTGGTGGCCCATAGGAGGATGGTTACAGCGCGAAGAGGCGTGTGTGGCCTGATCGGCGTGTGCGCGGAATAAAAAAAATCTTGTTGCAGACATTACCACAAGAGCAAAGGTACACGAGTCCCCATTATCTGCATCTTCAAATCCAAGCAAGTGTTCTGACTCCTTTTCTAACCACGAGACTTGGAAGACAAAGAAAAAGCATATGCTAGCTTCAAATAGCAGTGTATGCAGGAACCAAAGTAGGGCATCAAATACAGAGAATTCAGATCTCTTTATTTTTCACGGACAAACAAACAGTACCATCCATAGAGTACATTTTCTGGCTAGGAATCAGACGATGGGACTGCAGAAAAAAAACCTTGGTAAAGAAACTGACATGAATGGCCACCCGCAAAAAAATCACACCAACAGACTTGAACGCACGCACCGAGCGCACAAACACACAGATCCAGCGCTCCAGCGCTGGCGGCCGGCCGGCGAAGGCGCTACTTCCGCGAGCTACTGAAGTTCTGCCCACCCGGCCGGCAAAGGTCCTACCTCCGCGGGCCGCTGAACCTCTGCCCCTCGGCTGGCGAAGGCACTACCTCCACGAGCCACTGAAACTCTGCCCTGTTGGAGTTGTGTCGAATATAGTGTACAAGGTAGGTTACAGTTGTACTTGTAGTTGTATTGTGTTTAGATAGAATATGGAGTTGTGTCCTAGTAGGACACTTGTATCCTAGGCCTCTCATATATAGCAGGGATAGACACACGTTGTAACCTATGCCAACATAATAGCACCGGAACGCAGGGGAAGCCGGCGGTGTGCCGGTGTCTAGGGCGACCGGGAGTGGTATTGTAGCGGTGTCATGGGGAGGAGCGCCATAGTCAGGCCCCCAGATGTAGCCATATCGGTGAACCTTGTTAACAAATCTCGATGTCGTGCTCGTGTGATTGCTTGGTCCTCGGATGATCGACGGAGTGCCTCTGATTTATTCTAACATGCCCGCCGGCTACCGTCTCCATCAATCTAGTCCGTGTCCCACCTGCCATCGGCGCGCCACTCCCCCCATCAGCAGCTGACGCTTCCATCTACCTCATCAGCCAGCACCCTCTAAGTCCGCCCTGACAGCAACCATCGTGTTGTCCACTTCGATCATCACCATAGGCTGGCACTCGCAGGAGCAGGAAGGCCGGGAGAAAGGCTCGTTCACAAAGCGGCCAAAGCGAATTCAGAAAAGTATGGCTACTCTCGGGTGTACTACACCCGAGTTTCAAAAACTTGATGAAAACACGATCAAACAATCCTCAAAAAATCTGAAACTATGAGACATAAAACTTGATCAAATGTTTGAGCCTCCTGCAAAATTTCAGCAAAAGAAAACATCTGAGGAGCTCTCACGGAAAAAAACAAAATCACTTCTCAAACAGTGCACCAAACTTTCAAGATTGATTTTTTCTTTTTTGGTGAGAGCTCCTCTGATGTTATTTCTGGCTGAAATTTAGCAGTTAGCTCAAACATTTGATCAAGTTTGATGTCTCGAAGTTACAGATTTTTTCGAATTAGTTTGATCACGTTTTTGTGAATTTTGAAATTCGGGTGTAGTCAAGGTTTTGGATCCCAAGCGGACCTTTTTTCTCGTGGGGCACCGGAATTTGCGGTTACCACGGTAACCATGAAATTCCGGAAAAAAATCGGACGAAATTTAAAACTAAAATTTGAATTCAAATTTTCTTGAGGTAGATATAGAAGGGTTTATCAGTCTGACATATCATAAACCTTCCCCTAGCCTGCTTATGAAAGGTTGGCTTTACCACTTGACCACCATCAGCTATGTGGTTGAATAAGAGATGGCCTGTATTTAACTATACCGTGACCGTTTGAATTCAAAATTTTCAAATTATTCAAGATTTTTTGCTCGGTATGCATGTTTCTCGAGGGGGGGGGGGGGGGGGGGGCGGTAAACCCGGTAACCGCGTGAGATCTCGGAATTTCGCTCGGTACCCAAAACGTGGGGTGTAGTACACCCGAGAGTATAAAATCCAGTCTCGAATTTCCCCATGCCGATCTCTCACTACTCGCCCGAGTCAGCACCCAATAAAGGAGGTTGTATGGTGGCGAGGCGGAGAACTGACCAGAATTGCAGCCGCGCGCTCCCTAGGCGTCGGCGGAGCAGAATCCATGAAAGATGGGTGGACGGGGGCGCCGCTGAATCCATGAGGGATCGTTGATATAAGAATCTCGTCGCAAGCCTTGCTGTGAGACAATCCCCGTGGCCAGGGCTCTTCTCTTCCTCCTCCCAATCCCATCCCTCAACCGGCTCTCTTCAGTGGCAAGCTGGCAACCTGAGAGAGTGTGAGTGGCGGCCGTAGTGACATGTTGGGGAACCAATAACGACAACGGAGGTGAGAGTTAGGGACTCGACTGATGATCCAAAATGATGTGAAGAGAAGATTTCTGTCCCGTGAAGTAAAAGAAAGAGGAGAGGAAGCCTGTGTAGTATTGCGGCGAGGATACGGAGTTGGACTCGAGCTGAGAAAGAAAACACATGCCTGCGAACAAACGAAGAAAAAACATATCAATAGATGACATAGGAAGGATAGTGGTCATCGTGGAGTATTTGCAAGCAAACCTGGGTTCGAATCCTCTCGGCTGTGCGTTCTTTTTCTCAACAACGATTTCTGGTGGGCAGGCCAGCGTGGAGCGTACTAAGGCCCAGCCTAGCAAAGCCGAGGAACGAACAGTTTTTTACAAAAAGATCTTTTTTTAATCTGAGCCATTAATCTTTATAGTTAATATAAAATCAACGGATATAAATAGATGATTTATGGAGAACTATGAAAGGCTCCGTCCTTTAATATTAGGTAAAGATGTTTAATGAATAAAAAAATATTTTATTATAAAAGCATTTTAATAAGTACCAGCATATTTATATAGTTCGATTTTTTATATTTAAAAATATTCATAATTTTAAGTTTTAGCTGATCATGATTATTCAATCGAGTATAATATGAAAATTAGATAATGGTTTTCAACATAAGTCATGAGTAAAAATTATACATATGTGTATTAATAGATATTAACCCTCCGCTCCTACCCAGTGCGAAACTCCCATCTAGGGTTTCCTTGCCTCATGCCGGGGCCGCCGGTCCGCCTCATCTTCTATGGTCCTTGGACCATGGAGGCACGGTGGATCCCGGCCCTTACCGGCAGGAGGGCTCCATTTTCACATGCTTTTCTGAGTTTTGTTAGGGTTTGTGTCATGCTTAAGAAGACGAGGCGGTGGCTTCTTGAAGTTGGAATAAGGTCCTTCCCCGCCTAGACCCCGTCCCGGTGATGTTTGAAGCATCGTCCGAAGGTGTGTGGAGGTTTATCTCCGATGGATCTTGTGGGATCCGGTTGACGTTTGTCTTCGGTGGGTCCGACTGGATTCGGTCTTCGTTCGTCTACGTTTGTGTGTCTGCATGTTGGATCCTTCCGGTCTATGATTCTCTTCATCGCGGCAGTTGCTGTTCTTATGTGTTGGTCCTATGGGGCCTTAGCACGACGACTTTCCGACTATCTACTACAACAATGTTTGCCAAGATCCGACAAGGGAGGGGCGATGACGGCGGCGCGCCATCAGCTCGCTCCAGTGCTAGTAGTCGTCGCTAGGTGGTCTACGGACCTGGATATAAATTTTAATTCTAGTGTTCTTTGTACTACCTTGATAGTTGATGAATAGATCAGAAGATTTTTAGCCCAAAAAAAAAGAAGCTCGCGCAAAATGGGCGGCAATATCTGTACCCCATTTAAACTTCAGATGCATACCTGTTTAATAGACATAGTGTAGTTGTCCATAGAAAACATCATAACTTGAACAATGTACAGGTTTAACGTGTTTTCTTTGTAGCCTTGGTCGCTTGTTCAAATTTTGGCCTCCACTTTTTCCTTTTAGTTTTGACAGGCGGGATCTGCTGGTTAGAGATAAAGAATGGCACGTCGTAGGGATTTTTGTTTTAAACTATATAGCCTAATTAGGCATGATGCCTGATGTCTACTACGCAACTTTATTCTTGTAGACTCGTGTTGGGCCTCCAAGTGCAGAGTTTTGTAGGATAGTAGCAATTTTCCCTCAGATGGATCATCTAATGTTTATCAATCCGTGGGAGGTGTAGGATGAAGATGGTTTCTCTCAAACAACCCTGCAACCAAATACAAGAAATCTCGTGTGTCCCCAACACACCAAATACAATGGCAAATTGTATAGGTGCACTAGTTCGGCGAAGAGATGATGATAAAAGTGTAATATGGATGGTAGAAATATATTTTTATTATTTAAATAAATAAAACAGCAAGGTAGCAAATAGTAAACAAGCACAAAAAGGGTATTGGAATGCTTAAAACACTAGTAGAAAACAGGGCTTTGGTCCAGGTCGAGGTGGCCCATTAGTCCCGGTTCAGTCCAGAACCGGGACCCATGGGGCCATCTGTCCCGGTTCATGAGGCCAGGGGCCTGCCGGGCCTCGTGGGGGCATTGGTCCCGGTTGGTGGGTCGAACCGGGATCAATGGGCCTCGATCCTGGCCCACCACCATTGGTCCCGATTGGTGGCTTGAACCGGGACCACAAGCTGCCCTTTTGTACTGGTTCATGCCATGAAGCGGGACCAATGAGGTGCCTATATATACCCCTCGCCCGCGAGCAGAGCACCCCAGTGCTCTGTTTTTGTCTGGCCGGCGAGGGAGGGCTTTGTGGTGCTCTAGCTCACCTCCTATGCACATGAGGTGTTCGATGAAATGCCCGAGCCACACTAGTTAAGCTTTCTCCTCTCGAAGCTCGACCTCAAAGCTCCATTTTTCTCGAGATTTGTCTAGGTTTAGCGGCCCGTCACGTCCCACTTCCGTCTTCACCGCCGTGGATCGCTCGCACCGATCTCGTCGCCGGCACCACCGTGGTGAGCCTCTTGTTCTTATCTTCTTTCTAAAAGAAAAAAATTCTTACTTTAGCTAGATAGATACTTGTCTAATTTTCTTACTTTTATTATTGCTTGTTATTATATAGTGCGATGTTTTTGGTACTCGCCCCTGTCGGCCCTCGTCCTGGCTATGATTCGGATATGGTATATATTATTTTTTTATAACTATTTGGTTCGTTTATTGTTTATGACAATTATGCCGACCAACGTAACATAGATTTTATTTATCTAGGAGGTAGTTGAACCGGAAATTCCAACCGACCCTATTGTCGAGAGGTTAAATTTAGTTGAAGAAGAAAACAATTACTTGAAGGAAAAAATAAAAAAATTGAGGAGGAGAAGATGATATTTGAGTTGCATGTTGCGGATGTCGTCGATGATCACAAGAACAAGATGGATGCAATGCGGTTGAAGATGAGGAAGATTGGAAAATATGCCATTCATACCGAGGCTTGGTATCATTATGCCGTTGGATCAATTGTTACCTTGGTTGCGATTATGATCGCATTTGTTTTCGCATTGAAATGTTTTACATAGTTTCAATGTGTGTTTTAATTAATTAGATGCTCTGGAGAGCTATATGTTGTTAGATGCGAACTATGTATGTTCTTTGGTTTTAATGTGATGATAAACTTCTATTAATTTGGTCACTTAATTATCTATTCATGATGTTCTGTAATGGTTTTTGACACACTTAATTATATATAATGCACGTAGATGAACCGGCAATGGATGTACGGTGGCAGACACACCTCCGAGTACATTAAGGGTGTGCATGATTTTCTCGAAGTGGCTGAGGCAAACAGGCAGAATGGTTTTATGTGTTGTCCATGCCCTAAATGTGGGAATACGAAGTCTTACTCTGACCGAAAAATCCTTCACACCCACCTGCTTTACAATGGTTTCATGCCACACTCTAATGTTTGGACGAGGCACGGAGAAATAGGGGTTATGATGGAAGACGGTGAAGAAGAAGAGGAGGATGACAACTATGTGCCCCCTGAATACGGTGATGCTGCAACGGGGGAAGCTGCTGAAGATCAAGAGAAACCAGACGATGTGCCCAATGATGCTGCAACGGGGAAAGCTGCTGAAGATCATGAGGAACCAGACGATGTGCCCGATGATGATGATCTCCGCCGGGTCATTGTCGATGCAAGGACGCAGTGCGAAAGTTAAAAGGAGAAGCTGAAGTTCGATCGCATGTTAGAGGATCACAAAAAAGGGTTATACCCCAATTGCGAAGATGGCAACACAAAGCTCGGTACCGTACTGGAATTGCTGCAGTGGAAGGCAGAGAATGTTGTGCCTGACAAAGGATTTGAGAAGTTACTGAAAATATTGAAGAAGAAGCTTCCAAAGGATAACGAATTTCCCGACAGTACATACGCAACAAAGAAGGTCGTATGCCCTCTAGGATTGGAGGTGCAGAAGATACATGCATGCCCTAATGACTGCATCCTCTACCGTGGTGCGTAGTGGATCTGAACGCATGCCCGGTATGCGGTGCATTGCGGTATAAGATCAGACGAGATGACCCTGGTGTGAACAAAGAGTATTCATGTTTGTTGGACCATATCAGCTGCAACCATTAAATTGGGGCATATTACCTCCTTCAAAAGGTATAAATTAACAAACTCCTACGTGCTAAATATTTCAGCAGAAGTAGACATACTGACTAGGTGCACATAGGCTGAAAAATTGTGTTAGCCCTTGCTAACGTCACACATTTGGCGAGAAGTGAGGCTGCATGTTAAGAGAATTATAGGTAGTGGGGACCAAGTACTTAGATATATAAAAAGAATATACAATTTGTGTAGTCTATGGCAATATTTTTCCAACATGATAAGTACCGGCTTGCCTTGTCAACAATACAACAAAAATAGGAAAACAATGTTTGGTAAGAGGTTAATTAGTGACCACAAGTCCACGAGTTGGTGGTAACCACTTGTTAGTTTTAAACAACACTACATTACACAACCAATGTAACAACTTGGCAATATGTCTTTACTGCACTAATACAACAATTTACAGTTTGCATGAAAATTCTTTGGATGGAAGATTGATAGGCTCCAAAGCTTAACTAGACAAACCAACACCGGGAAGACGACGACCCCGATGACATGCCGGGCTACCGTGTCCTCGTACAGGCGTCCCAGGCGCCGGCGGTGGCGGAGGAGGCGAGGGAGGACAAGGAGATGATGGCAGAGTTGGAGGGGTAGCCACGTTAGAGGGGGCGGCGACGGAGGAGGACGATGACATCGACTGGGCCACCACCGTCCGGAGCAGCGACGACGGCGCCGGCGGTGCGGGTGAGATTTTCGACCTCGCCGCCTTCAATGAGTAATATGAGATTAGGGTTTAAGTTTCCCGACATTAGTGTTTAATTAAACTTCGCTACGTTTGAATGTAATATGAGTGAAATTTCTTTATGTTTAATTAAATTTCATTATGTTTGAATGCAATCTGGGTGCAAAAATAACTGTAAAATACTTAGATTAGGTTTTCAATTTTGAACTCTATTTATTAAAAAATTTGAGAAATATATTTTAAAACCGCTACTACTTAAAAAGAACGCAAGGTTCCAACCTTCCTTATATACGACCCCCTCTTTCCTTCTTCTCCTTGATTTTTCTTCCTTTTCTAATTTTTCTCCCATCGATTTTCCCTAAAATGGAATCAATTATCTCATATTTTGTTAACTTACTACAGTAAAAACATATTTTCTTTGGTAAGTCATTAACTTCTTATTAAAAAAGTACCTATCTCTACAAATTAAAAAGAACGCAAGGTTCCCATTTCACTTTTCTTTTGTCCAACCTTCCTTATATAAGTCCCCCTCTTTCCTTCTCCTCTTTGATTTTTTTCTCCCATTTCTTACTTTTCTCCATGATTTTCCCTAAAATGGAATCAATGGTCTCATATTTTATTAACTTACCAAAGTAAAAACATATTTTCTTTGGGAAGTCATTAAATTCTTACCAAATAAGTACTTAACAATGAGATGGTGGGTAAATTGTGGCGTTGCATACAAATACTTGCTAAGATTTTAGTGCATTATTATAATAATAGACGTGCAATCACGGGCTAATCTACTTGAATGCTTATATTCCCGTTGCAAAGCACGGGCATTTATCTAGTACATTTCACAAAAAATAAAATGAAAAAAATCTCCGATGACGCCAATGGGCCGGCTTAGCAGACGCGAATGGGCCGACCCAGCAAGCACGAGAAATCGAAAAAGCTGGGAAGAAAAAATATATAATTTAAAAAAGGTTAAAAAATAAAAAAGCTCATCATTTTGAAAAAAAAAATTAGATCAAAGATGGAAAGAAGTTAATGTAATTATAAAAAACTTTGATTTCTAATAAAGTACATTGATTGAGGGAAAAATCATGGAATTTGAAAGAGTCAGTGCATTTTGCGGAAAAGGAAAAGAAAAATGATAAAATATCAAATAAAAGAAGAAAGGAAGAAAGGAAAAAAATAAAACAAAATTCACAGAAAGGAACAAAGGAAACGAAAATGAATGAATGAAAGAAAATAAAAAAAGGAAAAAAGAGGCCGGCCGGCCGCGCAGACAAGCGCTCTTGGGCAAGGTTGTTGAATTTGGACTTCCATTTTGTAGATTTAGGAGATGAGTGTTGTTTTCGAAAATGTTTTTGTATTAAAAAATTTAGGCATTTAAAAAAGTATCTTGGTTTTTATATTTGTGGTCACAATTAAATTAAAGATCGTCTTCGAAACAAATTTGAGTTGCATCTGAAGAACCCTTCCGCCCTAACCGAAGCCCCTCAGTTGTCCATGATGTACCTGTGTACACTCGTCAAATGTACCAAAATTTTGCCAGCACGTGTGCATGCTCGTCCTAGTACCCCATGCACAATTTGAACAAATTCGGATGGCGAACGCATGTTGCGTCACATCTGGGCTGTATTTTAGGGTTATAATGTCAAGATTCCATTAAAATTGGCATGGATGCTTGCCATGGTCAATCTAGCATGTGAAATTGTTTTGAGCCCATTCGGTGGATGTGAGGAAAGAACATGCATCATAGGAACCCTTCCACCCTAATTGAAACCCCTCGGTTGTACATGATGTATCTGTGAACATTCATGAAATCTACCAAAATTTTGCCAGCAGGTGTCCATGCCCATGAGAGTACCCTGCACACAATTTAAAAAAATTCAGACACCGAGACGGACGTTGCGTCACGTCGGGCAGTATTTTAGGTTTTTTGGTCATAAAAAATCCATAGAACGTCAAATATCATTCAAACCTGGCATGGATACTTGCCATGCTCATTCTAGAGTGTGAAAAAAAATTGAGTCCGTTTGATGGATCTGAGAAAAAATTTGCATCAGAAGAACTCTTCTGCCCTAACCGAAACCCCTCTGTTGTACATGACGTACCCGTGTACATTCATCAAAATGTACCCAAATTTTGTCAGCAGGTGGGCATTCCCGTCCCAGTACCGCATGCAAAATTTGAATGAAGTGGGATACCAAACGCACGTTGTGTCACGCCTAGGCAGTATTTTAGGCTTTTTCAACGGAAGAAACCCTAGAAAATCAATACAATGTCACAATTCATTAAAAATTGGCATGAATGCTTGCCATGGACATTCTAGGGTGTGAATTTTTTTAATCCTGTTTGATGGATGCGAGAAAAATACTTGCATCAGAAGAACCCTTCCGCCCTAACCGAAACCCCTCGGTTGTCCATGATGTACCTGCGGACATTCATGAAATCTATCAGAATTTTGCACAACACAACTTGTATGTGGTATATAATTGAAGATAATCTTTGTTTTCATTTGTACCCAATAGAATATGTAATGTGTGCGATGCATATAGCCTGAGGGTAATTCTCCTTCTCATAAAAAAAATATGTATTGCGGAAATTGTGCAAGTTCTTCCCATTTGAGATAATTCATCTAAAGCAACAACGAATCATGAAGAGCACTGCTTGTTCATCTTCAAAATATCTCAATTCATGCGACACCTCCAACCTTTCTTTGTTCCTCAACCTGGAAGCTCGAACCAAGCTCTGCACTCCTAGCTGGATGTGGACCAAGTGGCTGGTGGCGGTGTTGTAACTGCATGCCTCACAAAAGCTCGAGAAGGATGAGTGATATAGCCAAGGATAACACGGCATCCAATGGCAGAGATGGCACGTGGCTAGTTGGAGCACATTACTGCTGATCGGAGACCCACATGGTGAAGATGTGCGCCAATGACAGAACGCTAGAGGACTTGGAGGGTGGCGTGGTAGTCAAGACAATGTATGATTCAACAGCTGGTTGAAGCCATAACCCCAACCTGACGAGCCTGTTGTGGTTGGAGGTGGCATGGCATCGTGTCAGAGCATAAGGGGATCCTGTACTTCTATTCGGTATCTCTCAAAGAGCTCCCTTCATGACACCTCCTATTCTCAAGGTAATATCCCTTTTTGTTTAGTTTTCCTTTTCATTTGTTCTTTCGTGCATTGCTGTTGAAAAAAATTGGGGTATGATAGTGAAGTTAAACCTTGATGACTCCGAGCCATGGACAAAAAATTGTCGATATGTGTCCATATAATGTTTTTCTTGCATAGTTTCTGCTCATAGTTGGTGTATTTGAGAAATTTGTTGAAATGACTGGTCGAGCATGGAGAGCACACACATGATAGGCGGTGGACTTTATATGGTTAGTCATGCAGGGTGTGGTTGGTGCAAATATTCACATCTAATCATTTTCTCGATATTTTTTAGTAGACTGGTTTGATATCGAATGCATGTTTGGAGAGAGAGAGAGAGAGAGAGAGAGAGAGAGAGAGAGAGTATTGCGTGCATTTGTGTGTGAACAAAGTATATGCATGTATGCCGGACCATATTAGTTGCAAGCATTAAATTGAGGCATATCATGTCATTTTAAAAGTAAAATAAAATAATCTCCGAAATATATCTTGAGCTAAAATAGACATGCCGATATGGTGCGCGCATAGGTTGAAAAATAGTGTTAGCGCATGTGCTGATGTGGCACATTTGGCGAGATGTGAGGCTGCGTGTAGAGAATTGTAGGTACTGGGGACCATGAACTTATAATATTTCTTAGTTGTCCGTGGCAATATTTTTGTAAGATAGTATTTTTGAGTAGTCCTTGTTGGGGCTGCCCAGGAACACTAGCACGAAGTAGAAGAAGAGCACACACAGAGATTTTTGGCACGCATGCACGCACTTGTACCCTTTTCACGGTCTCTCTTCTCTACAATCCAAATGAACTAAATTACAACGGCTTAAGTAGCCGGACCGAAACACAGCTACCACCACTTTGCACTACATAGCATGCACACGCACGTACGCTAACATCTTTTTTCTTTCCTTTTTTTGCATCACTCTTTCCGGTCGTTGTTGTATGACCGAGAGATCATGGACCTCAATATCTGTGAGGCATGGATTGAACCAACTCAATAGGCAGTGGCGGCGTATATATAAATTATTGGCCATAGTGCAGGGTGTCATTCCTGAAGATATCTATCAATGATCTCGTCTAGCGATTTATGTTTGCACAGGAGAAACGGGACATGGGGCTGTTTATATGGTTCGAAATATGGGTGTACGTACACTCTTGGGACCGAAGATCAAACTACGTGCTGCCTCCATCATGGGTGCTGACAGCTATAATGATTCCTCCATTCATGCGTTTATCCAAAAAAAAATTCCTCCATCGAACGCCGTCATCCTCCATCACTGCTCCACCTGTCCGTCGGACGGAATCTACATACAACGTCTATTGAAGCTGGCCATTGAGACATCGATGAATCTTGCATGGGTCCACAACTTATGTATGCCGGCATAGCGCTGAGCACACATCTCGAAAATCACTATTTGAAGAGTACTCCTTGCAAAGATCACTCTTATCTTTTGTGTGCGTCACTTGTCGCAACTTGAGACTTTTTCCTTTTCTCATAGGTTCATTTATTTAAACCATTCTATCTCTTAATTCGTCCACTCAAATCTGGAATCGTTTTCGTCGTTGTATTCCTCACGTTGAGATCGTCAAAACTAGATCACATATTGATAGGTTTTGAAGAACTTTTTTTTTCAGGAAAAAACCTGACGAAAATAATCAGACAAAAAAACCAAACCAGGAGCATGTTTTTTTTCTTTCCGAAAGAGGCACGGCCGTGCCTCTCGCGGAAGAAAAAAAATAAAAAACACGTTTTATCGCGTTTCCGAGAGGTAGGGTCGTGCCTCTAGCGGAAGCAAAACCGTGCCTCTAGCGCAAGGAAAAAAACAGAAAACAGGTTTTTTTGTTTTCGAGATGCACGGTTGTGCCACTCGCAAAAGCACAACCGTACCTCTCGTGAAGCAAAACCGTGCCTCTCGCGTAAGAAAACAAAACAGAAATCACATTTTCTTTTTGGTTTGCCTCTTGGGAAAGCACAACCGTGCCTCCCACGGAAGCAAAAGTTGTGATTTTGAACTTCGCGGGTAAAGTGATTAGACAAAAGCAATTTGATAAAAGGTATACATGATTAAGTTTGGCATGACTTGACACAGGCGACCCTACATGTCCGTGACGTGGGGACGGGGGGAGGGGGTCATGAATGTGAGCGACACATAAGGTGACAATCACAAGGTTGTACTTGTTTGCTTAATGGGGAATACGTGCATCAATGACTTCGTCGACACCATGAAAGTTGCATAATGAAGTCCTCTAGAGCCGTTATTTTACAAGCCATCGCAAGGCATTAATCGTCGGGCAACAGTGACACCCATCTCCGACTCCTTATCCATTACCTCATGAGTGGCGAGGGGCTTCATTGACAATGTGGCCGTCATGAGTAGCAGGACATGAGATGATCCACAGTGCGGTCAGCTAGGATTGGACAGAGCGCCACAAGATCGCACCCCGTATTGCAGAAACTTGTAAAAAGAGCCACATTAGCAATTGAGGACTTGGTGCCCACTATGGTTAGCACGGCCAAGTGGTCAGACCGAGTCTTCAAAGTTCTGTAGTGCACGTGGTGCTCAGATGTGGCACGGTGTCCATGACTCCCTCAGGCTTTGTTCGGTTGTAGTGGAAATAAACCTCTAGTGGATTTAACCCTCTAGAGGATTAGGTGACCCCTGCTTGACACCAAAACCACTCGGGGGCCAAATCCCTGCCACTATGCAATCCAAGCATCAGGCTAAATCTGTTCGGACGGCTGAATCTGATGGAGGTACCGGGCTGGCCGTTCCAGAGGAATTTGGAGCCGTACTCGATGCCCTGCAGGTCTTATTCCTGGATTCAGCAGTTCGGCCTTGTTTAGGTACACGATCATGAGGCTAAGAATTCAATCTTCACACTTCAAGATTCAAGATCCAAACCAGACATTAGAGGTGGAGGAGCACGGGCTTACCGGTCCACCATTGGGGAAGAATCACGCCGGCTATAGGGTCATTGTGGACTTGTGGTCGCCAGAAAGCTCGCGGCGCCGCTGCTCCAGGTCGCCGGCGAGCTCGCGCCGCCGCTGCGGTTGGATGAGGTGCCGCCGGTTGGGCAGGGGAGAGGAAGAGGAAGGGGACGGGGAAGCACCGCCGTGGTCTCCTCCAGTAGCGTTGTCGCTGGTCCTCCATCTCCAGCGTTGGCGCTGGCGCAGGCGCCACCACACGATCGAAAGAGGGAAAGAGGGGTTGGGGCGAGAGAGAGGACTCGAGCGGGGGTTGCTTCCACGGGGTGGGAGGAGAGTGTTACTTCCCGGCGGTTTCCGCGTGGTTTACGAGAGGTTTGAGTGGGGTTTCATACGGCCGGTGCTAACCGAAGTCACACAGAGGGCAGACCGGGATTGAACCCCGGTCGGGCGAAATCCACGCGGATCGGGCGGATTGGCGCTCAATCCCAGCGGGGTTGGGCGTAACCGAACATAGCCTCAAGCATGAAGGAAACACACACAATCAGTAAGCATGCACGAAACACACTCTATTGGTGGCATGTATAATTTATTAATTGTATTTTTCTTGCGTTGCCTCTTCCTAAAACGACTAGCGAAGTGTGGAGAAAGACATACTTGATTGGTGGTAGTATATATAAGTTGCCACTCATACCGGCGCAGTTTGTGAAAACATACTATCATAAATTTCTCATCAGCTTATTCACATAAGTGCTTTATATAAATTTCATTGTATCATGGAGGAGCATAAGAATGTCACCTCTGAGCACCAGTACCCGAGGGCCACGACAAGGTAATCCTACTTAGTAGGTGGACTAGTAACTTTCATTGTTATGTACTTCATCGTCACGCCCCAGTTGTCCGCATCGCTTCCTTCCTGCCCTACCTCTGCCACACATAACAGATATGCACCACATGTGCCATTAATTCCTTCAGGGAGTTGTATGTGATTGTTGTACAAGCCTTCTAGCCACGCTTGCTATCCATCCGTCATTGAACCCCGAAGCAAGCTGTCTTGATGCGGGGGAGGCCAAAACAAATGGACAGTGTGGAGGCCCTTCCCTGCGCGTGCGGGGCAAGTGGGCAACACGCGAGGAAACACTCGAGGGAAGCATAGAGAGAATATTAAAACGTCACATCCACATGTGATCTACATCGAAACCTACATCTACTCATAGAACTGCTTGTGCTACCACTGTTGGGAATCGTAGTAGAAAACAAAAATATTCGCCCTACGATCAACCAGGAACACTATGAAGATGTGGCTTGAACCGGATCGTTACCAACTCCGAGTTGCAGTGGAAGAAGAGTCAGGTGTAGATTGTGCTTACAATCCCTATAACCGTATATGAACAATCCCTCAAACTATCCACGAATAGTCTCTTGAATGGAAGGCTGAAAGCACTATCTCTCCACAGTTTGGAGCGTACGGTCTTCACGATTCGGCAGCGCTTCACCATCCAAAGCTAATCTTTGCCGAAGAATTAGAGGGAGGAGATCATGACCACACTGAGTTTCTAATTATGATGACTAGAGAGCATCTACATCTAGCTTTAATTTGGCCAACTAGAACTAGAACTAGAGAACTAGAGGAGGCTCCAAAAACTTGTATCTAAAAGTGCTGAAAACATCTAGTATATACTAGTAATGTGCCCGTGCATTGCAACGGGAGAACAAAATCTCGCCCACCTCTGGAGAGCCATTTGTGTTACCACTTTTTCTCTTCTCCACTATCGACAATTGTTACATTGTCCATTTATTCACGTCGAACGTGATCGGTCCCAAGGTGTTGAGCTTGGTCATCATACCATAGCACGTCGCTTTCACAAGCCCCTCCATGGATCAACTTGTAATTATGGGGCCTTATAATGATGGTGGGTGCCAGTCATGTCTCATCCACACTTGTTGGGTGCATCATTCCCGCGGATGAGGATTGCTTTCGCTGATCATTACAAGTGGATGGGGTGGAACTTTACGGGCGTCGGCATTGCGCGTGCAAGCTGGGGCAGTTGCTTACAGCACAAAAACTATTTATGTCCAGAGCAAGGGCAGGGGCCATCACGCGAGGAGGTTTGTGGCACCACCGGCAACATCCGACGCTAATGAGTTTGGGGAACACCAATGGTTCCCGGCTAGCGTCTAGCACCGAGGCAGTGGCCCCGATGGTATGTCAGATGCTTCAGTTTGTCTCGCACCGTTGTGGAGAGACATGGGGTAAAGGCATTCCCCCTTCTATTGTCTTGGTGGTGGTCTAAGGTGGAGAGTCGTCCCACCAATTTGCCACGGAACAAACGAAAGTTGCCATGAATAACAAAAAGGTAAATAAATATGAACAATAGTTGAGTTACAGTTGAACAAATCATATGAACTGTGGGCCACTAAAAGTATTTGCCTACCACACATGGGTGAAGGAACTTGCAGCAAAATCGACTTTTAATGTGTCCGCCCTAGACCTCTCGAATCCAGTGACCTCCTTAGATAAAGTTAAGATATTTCAAAGTCCTCAATCAATAGTAATTTGGTTTTGGGGTGTTAATCTGAAGATTATGTGTTGTTCTCATCTTCTTCATGCTTCCTTTCTCCTTCACTTTGCATCTCCTCAAATAAATTTGGAAGCTCTAGCAGGAATAATGTTTACTAGACAGTTTAGTATCTCAGTGCTCCAGGAAAAGTAAAAATCGGATGGAAGTCTTTGCTGGGTCGAAACTGTGGGGTACTAATGAACATGCACATGCAAATAACTTCACAATGCCTATTGTGCTCGACGGACTGTAATAGTATTCATCATGCCTTGTTCTAATGTTTGCACATGAAGGACGTATGGAAGTACCTCGAGATAGAGAAGCTAATTGAGGACATATGTGATATTCAATGTGAAAGTTCATCAGTTTTGAGTGACCTTCTACACGGTTGATGTGTGAAGCCTCCTCTGCTCAGAATTTTGTCAGAAGGTACCAGCAATTCTTTGAATGATTTGGTTGCAAAAGAAAATTATTTTCGAG
Source organism: Triticum urartu (assembly GCF_003073215.2). NCBI lineage: Eukaryota > Viridiplantae > Streptophyta > Magnoliopsida > Poales > Poaceae > Triticum > Triticum urartu. The sequence goes on from NC_053028.1 coordinate 13,734,654, forward strand.
GAAAGTTTTAACAAAAACATGGTACCTATGGTGGACCTTGCGATGAGAGTATCCAGTCACGAGCAATGATGGTGCATGTCACTCAGCATTGGTAATGAACCAGTCCAAATACCTCAAGAAGTGTTGCTCCAGAGTAGCTAGACATGGCTGGTGAAAATGAAAGATAATTTATGTCATGTACAACGTTCATGCTCTGTTTCATGAAGAAAGTGGTCCATGAGGATGTGCATGATTACCCACGATGAACATGGCTTCTTTCTCATGACGGGGAGTTGTGATATCCTGTTTGTGCATTATCTCGCAACTACCGAGGCTTGGGTTCTTCCGAATGGTTTATTCTTGCAGGAAAAGTAGGCTGCAACCGTATTATGATTTATTCAAGCTGTATGCAGGTCATCAAGGTGATGCAAAAAAGGAGGACATTCTATTAGCTAAATGGCTGCCATTTGTGAGGTGTGTTCTTTCTTATGTCGCAATTTTAATCATCTCATGTTAGCCATCATCCTAGTGAGGCCAATAGGGCGGCTCATATTCTTGCTATTAAGGTCACTCATGCACACACACACAAAAAATGAATGGAACACATAGCCACTTGATATTCCCATACATTTAATAGTAGATGGTGTTTCTCTATTTGCCAATGTAATATAATCTGACATGAAGGCTTTCCCTAAAAAAACTCTTTTAAAGGTGAGTATTTATGTCGCTTTGCTTGTTCACGTCGCTACACTAGGGTTATTCGTGGTGGTGTTGAGCATCAAAGCGATGAGTAGCTAGGACAGTGAGCTATGTGTGGATGCCGCATTCGATGTTCTCGAGGTAATCACATAGATATAAAAAACAAGGAGAAGGTGTGGTGGCCAGAGTGCAACCTTACATGGGTGGATGCGGAGGACATGGTTGCGAGCCAGTGGAATCGATCTAGCAGGTCAGAACATGCTGCCACAACCGTTATATGATGGCTGCAAAGCATCATAGTGTTACCTAGAGGAATAACACCGTGCAACACCTTGTCTTTGCATTATGGTAAGTGTTCCCTTCCCAATGTCTTCTATTCTCAAGCTAACATACTTTTTTGCTGTTTACACTGAACAATCTTCGTCTCTGATTGTCTCCTAGTCTGATGACATAATGGCTATCTCGAGCACATACAACTGGATGAAGATCAGAGGAGGGGCATGGCTGGCGATTACTAGTACACAGATAATATAGTATGTTGCAATAATGTAAGTTAAATGACATACGAGTGGTAGCTGCTCTATCAATCAATTGTGATATTTCCACAAGGATTTTCAGCAATAACAGTACAAAATACCGTATCCTATCTATGATGGGACAGAAATGAGGCCTATCTTGGGTGGTTCATTTGTACGATAGACATTCAAAGACAAGCCCTTTTTTTCCAAATGCCACAATTTAAAAATGATTATTCAGAGGAATATAGCTAGACAAAAGAAAATAATCCGAGTGGGTTATAACTGCTAGGATATAATTCAAAAGATTTTGGTGGGAAAGATTAATTGATTAAGTGGGCAGGGCCATATTAGATTAAAAAATCGTATCGCCATTTGTTACAACAAACAGTTAAAAAAACATGGTAGATCTACACAAGATTTTTTTATTGTGTACGGGTATTTAAAATAAGTTATAATGTTGTCGACACCAGTGTGATAAGACATAGCGCAGGAGAATATCTTTTTTCCAGCTCTACTTCGATCGAGGGCTGTGTGGATGTTTTGAGGCTGACTTGCTCGTACCGAGAGTCTGTATCCGGGTGGCACAGGAGTACACTGTCTTCCCAATAGTGCTACAGAAGAACTGTGCAAATGTACTAAATACTCTTGGACGCCTGGATGGGTGAGTGTTACTTAATGAGGTGAACTGAAAGAGATGCTTACTGGAAAGAGGCAGTTGATCTTACATAAAATTACTGATGTTCAAAACAGGGTTACATAAAAAAACAGACACACCGTGCTGAGAAGAATAGTCAGACAGGCACAACTGGTCGCACACTCACACACAATTGCTATGCGGTGCCCATATCGCACACCCCCATTGAGAAACTTAGAGGTATCAAAACTTGTTGTACAAGCTCTTCCAATCCTACTGAGGTGTCCTCTTCCCGAGATTTCCCTATTTTCAAAAACTAACATATTCTTCTTAGTGATTCTCCTACATTTTTTAACATAACTGCATGGCTCAGCATTCTCGACCCCTTCGACAAGCAGAACAGGCATGGCATGCATTGTTCACTATCTGATATGATCAATTAAAACAACCGGCCACTGTAAATGTCAGTTCTATGCAAAGTTTGTAACCACACTCAGGTTGTCATCGAATTTAACATAAAAAAATATTTCAATCCATCTGCGCCAGTGGAAAATCTTTGCAACTTACTGAAACTTGTAACTCAAACATACTACTTCAAGTTCACTTGATTTCACCCGGCACACTCCAGACGACGGAAACTATCCAGAGCAATCGAGGGATTTTGGTACGAGCGTGGGCGCTCCTACCATGCGGTCATACCAGGTAAAAAGCCTAGGTCGCCAGGATTAGAACGTGAGATGACATTTGGTACAAGCACAAGCGCACGTACCAGCGCTCCTACCGTAGGAAATCTCACATATGCAGCTATTGATGCAAGGAGAAGGTCTTCTTCTTCTTCCTTGCTCCCCCAACCTCTCTCGTTTTCTCTCAAACCCAAACAAAAATCCTCCGTCACCTCTGACTCTTCATGGTTTTCATTCGTTTTATCCATGCATCTTCATCTCCGATATTTTCTTCCCCCAAACCATGGTTAATTTTTTTAATACCCACGGATAATTTGTTCTAGTTCTTACCCTAGATTGTGAGTAGGTGTAATTTTTCTTGATACAATCGAGCTCTTCATTTATGGATGCATGCCTTGATTCTTCCTCGTTTTCCTCCTCAAATGTAGTTGGTTCAACCAAGGAGAGTAGACACATTTCTCCCTTCTTTTTCTTAATCCGAACATGGTTGATCTTGCGAAGAGCGTCCTTCGGGTACAGGTCCAGCACGTCAAAGGTTCACCGGAGTCAGAGCCTTCCCTGGACTACGTTCAGGGGACCCCAAGGTTGTGCCACTACCTGCCGGAGATGGCAGGCCTTCGTCTTCACCCTGTTGTTGTTCTTGTACTTCGCCGGATGCATAAGTGGCGTTGTCAGCCGCATGTCCCTTGTCCTCCTCACCCTATGACGTACCAATGTGGGTGGAAGGCGAGCCTAGGGACCCATGGATTGTGGTACTCGTCATGGGTGTTTCCGGGGCACTCCATGTCCCTGGTCCTCCATTGTGACATGGCCCGCCGTGGCTT